>NC_053433.1:64574854-64633436 GCF_007990345.1 Gossypium hirsutum
TTTAATGTTATGCCTTGATATTAATGAGATGTAAGTTTATATGTAAGTATACATCACTATTACTTGTATTATGATATTTTATAATAATATTGGAAATATGTTTGTGGATAATTACTTGATTGGCGAAATTGTTGGAAAAGAGAGAGAAATCCCGGTTGAACCTTCGGAAAGATTGGATGATACAGATGGTATGTAGCTAGGTCACATGTATGGTGCTGAGTGCACATCATGTGTACAAGAGAGCTACAAGACATTATGATGTAGCTAGGTCACATGGGTGATACTATGTGTACACCATGTAGACAAGAGAGATACGGGATATATGTAGCTAGGTCACATGCGTGGTTCCAAGTGAAGGACACCATGTAGACAAGAGAGCTACGAGATAAACTGGCTAGGTCACATGGGTGGTACTAAGTGTTCACCATGTGTACAAGAGAGCCGAACTATATGATGGGTGGAGCTATGTGCTGAAACCATCAAGTATCGAGGATTGATACGAAGAGTTCAACGGGAGACTCTCTATGTATTGCTTTGTGAGTTTTGTGATGAATAAGTGTAGGAACTTGGTTATGTGAATGATGTGTTCATTAAGTGACCAGAATGTGGTAAGGTTATAAACAAGTAAGTTATACATGAGAATGATTTTATGGTGACCTTGTGATCATGGGCCTATACTTGTGATGTATGAAATGTGGTGAAAATGATTTGTGATATGTATTTTAAAATGAGATTACTACAAAGAAAGTGTGAAAGAGTGAATTAGCAATAAAACTGTTTTGGACAGTAGCAGTGATGTGATTTTCGAAAATCACCAATAATAGTAGAAATTGAATAAGAGACTGAATGAGATATAAAATTAAATATTAATGAGTCTATTTTTATATAAAAGAAACATAGAAAGTAACGAAGTTCTATATTTTGAGATATTTATGTTTTTTTTAGACTGGTTCAGAATGATTACGTGATCCCCTGTTCTGATTTTGGAAAATAACAAAAATTTGGAGAAAAATAATTAGAGGCTAAAACTTATATTTTTAAAATCCCTAATGAGTCTATTTTCAAGATAAATCAACAAGAACATTATCCGAGTTTTGTACTGTGAGATAATTAATTTTTAGTGAAGAGAGGTCAGAACTGTCAGAAAGTGAAATAGGGTAAATCTTAATGAATAAACTGTACTAATTGGCTAAACCAAAAATTATGAAAATTTTATGGTGGGAATATATTTGATTCTAGTTTTAGGGGAAATTTATGGATCTTAATTTTGAGCTCTGTAGCTCGAATTATAAATAATTAAGTGACTATGACTCGTGTGGACAGTTTGATGTGAACATTTATTAGTAAATTGTGAAATCGTACTTACAAGAATGCTATATACATTAAGGATGTGGAATGGAGAGGAGGAGGAGGAGGAAAATAAATATATGTGGAATACATGGAAACTTTGGTATATGAAATATTGATATAATGAAATAAATGATATGTGTTTATAAGAAAACAAAAAGAGAATGTTATGTATCATGACATGTATATATATATATGACTAGTCTCAATGTAATGCTTGTTGGGCATGGAATTGAATTGAAATGTTTCAGGCAAACATGTTATTCTACGCATCTGAATCGTGGTATTTTATAAAGACATGATCTAGCTTTAAATATGAATGCTTGATGATTAAGCTGAAGATATTTGGTAAGATGATAATCTTGGTATAAATGTATAAGTGGTACTATAATAAACAAGGTAAAATGAGTATGAGAGACACATGTATGGTGACATACAAATGCTATGTTTGTGGTTTAATTGAGGATGTTTAATCATTAAATGAATACCATGTTATATGCTTTTGATTTTTTATAAGTGTGTAAGAGATCAAGGTTGACCAAAGCTTGGAAAATAGCCTAGGTATATTCCACACGGGCGTGTGAAGCCTTAAAGCATGAAATTTCCAAGATTTTCGTAAGTTCTCGGTTTAGTCCCGAACCCTTTCTAAAGTATGTTTTGGGCTCCGTAACTCAAATAAGGGACTATGTGTAAGAGAATGAACGCTTTGAAATATGAATGAAATTTTATGGCCCGTATTTTAGTTTAATGTTTGTATGTCTCGTACCTTATCCCGGCCTCGGATACGGGTAAGGGGTGTTACAGATATGCATAACGAACATACAGTATCCTACTCTTATCCCCTACACACCAACTCTGACCATCCCATCACACCATGTGGGGTTCAAAACACCCACCCATCCCTACACACCATATCATGCCATTGCGACACATATCAGATAATGTGCACCCAAGCTAACAGAATATAGGCAAATGTCACCTTTTAGAACACTTCCTCCATATATACAAATCCCACCCGATAAATAGATGAAAAAATCAGATACATAAATAACAGATTAAACATGCTTAACTTGCTTATATACAGATAACTAACATACTTAAACAGTACAACCATACATACATTTAGTATCCTACTTAGATTAGTCTATCGGAATATCATAGCATACAATATAGAGTTTGGTTAGCCCTTACCGACCCTAAGGTAGGCCCAAGTCGATCGAAATGACCCATGTGACCCTAAGGAAAATTTTAGAAATATGGGCCCACATGCCCGCGCGGGTCCATACGACCGTGTAGCTCACACGCCCATGTGGGCCCACATGCCCAACCTGGCCTGGCTCGTGTGGCCCACACAGCCACACTCAAGCCACCACACAGCCGTGTCCTGTGTACGGCCATGTCTTGCACACGGCCAACAACACGAGTGACCACACGCTTGTGTGGCGTCGACAGAACCATTTTTTGGCTTTTGTCGAAGTTCGATTTTCTGCGTTTCGGGTGCACACCTGATTCATTTAAGAACTACAGCAAACCCAAGCCCTTTGAAACCTCATAAATAGCATCCCATTGACCAATTAGTAACTGATTCATGAATCGACATAAACCCAAAATAACGCACAAAACTTACCAATAATACACACAAACACTAGCACGATTTAAGCTATCAGAGTAAGAGTTCACCGCTCACACCCTTCTCCTACATCATAGATTTACAGAAATCAAATTCCCTATAGCATCAAGTACGCTACTACGGAGAGAAAATACCAACACAGCTTACTTAAATCGCTATACCCAACAAGAATAGCCCCTCTTATCGAAAACACATGAAGAGTACAAACTAAAATACAAGGTGAAGATTAAACCAAAATTTTGAACAGATTAGAAAGGGGAAAAACGAAAGAAAGGGGAAGAAAGGAGGAAGAAAATTCACGTCAGAATCTTTTTGGAAGAGAGTAGGAAAACAAAATTTTGAAAAAAAAAATAAAATCGGATAATTCCCAAAATCCCTCAGATTACTCCCCACTAACCCACTAACAACCAACTTATCAAAAATCCAACTCCATCAAGACTCTAATAGGAACCCGAGCAAAAATAATACTTACCTTCGCTCAAGGATTCAAAAACAAGACCTCCAACAAACCAGTTCCCTTACCATTCGAACTAGCAGGCTCATTCTGATATGGATCAACAAGGGTAAGGTTTGGGTCAAAAAGAAAAAAAATTGCCAAGGTAGGAATTGAACCTAAGATCTCACATACACACCCAGAACACTTAACCACTGAAGTAGATATAGATTTTGTGTCAAATATTTACAGAAAAAAAGTAATTTATTCAAGGCATTACATATCATTAAAAACATGTAATACTGCATTGGGTTGGGATGATTTTGCAATGAGGAAGTATTGGCAGCTTGTCTGCAATTCTGGTGGTTTGTTTACATTATTGGCAACTCGTCTACAATATTGATGGTTTGCCCATATTTCTGGTAGTTTATCTACGTTACTGGTGGCTTGTCCACAAACTGGTGTGTTATTGGTTGAATGAGTTCTGGGGAACTATTTTTATGGTGTGTAGCGGGGTTGGGAAGGACATTTTTTTTGAAAACATTGCATTAACATGTTCATGCACTGCATAAACTATGTAATTTTGTATTGTTCGTAATATTCTGTGTATTTACTGGTTAAGTATTATACTTACTGTTTATTAGAGTTAAGACTCACACTGAGCTTATTAGCTCACTACTTAGTTAATTGATTTACAGATAACCCCCGAGGTTAGGACTTGGACGTGGCTGTTATAAGAGCTTTTCAGATGATTTTAGTTTTTAGTACTTAAAATTTATTTTAATGATTATTTTGGGACTGTAATATTTTTCTTATGGATTGTGGTGTGAGACTTTATTTTGCGGATATTTACTTTACTTTTGCATGACTTGAAGTTTTTTATTACTTATTCGTCATTTTTAATTATTGTGTATGAAAAATTGATTTGTATCGAAAATATGATCAGTACTAATTTTCGTTGCAATATTGAAAATAAGTTTTAAATAAAATATAACCTAGTTTTCTAAAAAAAATTCACAAACAAAATCTTAAGGACTATTGATTTTTGAAATTAACATGTTTTTTCTCAAAACAGAAGCAATTAACCAAATTCACTAGTTTCGAATAAAAAGTGAAATGTTTTTAAAATATGAAAATTTTTCTTTTTCATTTCGGTGACCCATGTAGTCTTCAGGACTTCGTTATAATGTCTAGACTAGGTTTGGGTGGTTACAAAGTGTGATACTCAAATCTAGGTGACTATCTCATATAACACCAAGTTGATGAATACGTAATCTATATTGAGTTGCAATAGTCAAGACTAATTTGAGTGTTTTGGGTTTTACAACATGGCTGAAGGTGTTGGAAAAATTTTGGTTTTTCTTGCAAAGCGAAAGAATAATATTTTGAAAATCGAACCGGTTTGTGATATTTATAGTAATAAATTTTTCCAAAAAAAACTTGTACCTTGAGCAAGATGGATCCTTGATGTTCTTGGATTTCAACTGAATTACCTTCTCTATTATTCTTGTACCATGAATTGATTCAAGTGTGGCTCAAACACTTCAAATCAAACACAAAACCATAAATATATATATTTTTTTTACTTTTAGTAGGAAACTAAAGTGCTTTCTCTCTCTTTTACAAACCGATAGAATTGTTGTTTTCGGAAAAAAGAATTTATACTTAGAAATAGATTCTAGCTATTTTTGAGTAGAATAAAAATATCTCAAAGTTGTGTATTTAGCCCTACCAATTTCATCTTATTATAGAGACAAATAGAGGAACCTTAGCTGAATTAGTAGAATACAAATAATACTTATTTAATAGAAAAAAAATCCCTTAGTTGAATTAAGAGAAAGGGGCGACAACCTAGTATTCATACTTATTTATTATGAGGCGTTTTAGCCTCTTTTGTTGGAAAAAATTCAATTCGAAAACAATTTTCTTGCACAGTGAAAAAATTAAAATTTTAAAAACCAAACTAGTTTATGATATTTATAGCAATAAACCCTTTTACACAAATCACACTATGTGTTTAGCTAGACGGATCCTTTTTATTCCCGACTTTCAACCGAATGGCCTTCTCCACTATTTCATACCACGAACTACTTCAAGTGTGGGCTCGAATGAATTTGAATCAAACACAGAAAAAAAAATATTTTACTTTACTTTTAGTGAGAAAGGAAATTCTCTGTCTTATAGAAACCAATAGAATTGTTATTCTGAAAGATAAAATGTATACTTAGAAAATAAATTTTCATTATTTTCAAGTAGAATAACAATATGAGATATTGTTATTCTACTCGAAAATAACTAGAATCTCTTTGGATAAATTCTTTCTCCCAATATGATCATATTTTATCTCATGGTAACCATTACATCTTTATTCATGAAAAGAAAATTACTATCAAGTAGTAATCAAATCATTCATCACAAATATGAACGACCCATGACCATGTTTACTTTTCATCAAACATGTAATGCCAATGAGAGGATATTATTTCCCTATATCTTAGTCTATGAATTCTATTATTGTGAATGACACTACATACTAAAAAAGTCATATACTTAAGGTACCAGGTTTCGGTTCCTTATCTATTTGAACTCAAGCATTTACTTACATCAAAATATACGTTCCATGCATACATAGTCCACCATCCACTCATGATTAAGGTATATCACACTTTGAATGTCACAAGTGAATAAATTTATAAATGAATTCAAGATTTATTCTTCTTGGGTCCAGTCCGATGTACTGTCTGTAACACCTCTAACCCGCATCCGTCATCAGAATAGGGTTTCAGAGCATTACCAAAACTGTCAAAAACATTTATAGATAAACCATGCAAGTTACTATTCAAATTCTGAAATCACTCATAACATCCCTTAAATGGACCCTCGAGGTCCAATACGAGCATTAGAATTGAGTTAGGACTTAATTGAAACCTCTAAGAATTTTTCGCAATATATTAAAATTTTTCCAAGGTGCAGGGCTCACACACCCGTGTGGTCTAAGGGACACGCCCGTATGACCAAAGGACATGCCCATGCTAGAGGTCGTGTTTGACCCCGCGTAACTCTCTGACTTGTGCACAAGGTCGTGCCACACGCCTGCGTTCTAGGTCGTGAGGTTAATTAATTCATTTTGAATTTAGGTCTAGGTTTTACACGGCCAAGACACACGCACGTGTTCTAGGCCCTGTAGCACACATGACTAGGACACACGCCCCTGTCTCTGGTCGTATGCTCAATTCCAAGCATTCTGTTTCTCAAAGATTAAGGTATAAGGGACACACAGCCTAACTACATGTCCATGTACCTGGCTGTGTATCACACACGGTCTAGACACACTCCCGTGTGTCCGCCCATGTGGACAAAATAAAGTCATTTCTAGCATCATTTCTCACCCAAAATCACATCCATGACCTGCACTTAAACTCACATCCATAAACCAACCAATTCAAGCATTCAAATTTAACAAATTCCATCATTTATATGGCATATCATTACATGCATACATCTTCGCAATCTTACCTTAATTTAGTCCACATGTTAGACATAATTTGATCAACTTCTTAACATTTTGAAACTACCATAGTATGACATTACAAGTATATTTAAACAAACCATTACTAGCCATTCCAATGGCTAGATTACAAGCATCATTTATATTTACATGCCAATATGGCCAATATATCCTATACATGTCATTACAACCATAATTGATTTACCATATTGTACCGACACGGGCTGATGGTTAGTTTGAGTGATCTCCACCAAGCTTCCAATCCAACGAGCTTCTGATTTACTCTAAAACAAGGAAATAAAACTAAGTAAGCATAAAATGCTTAGTAAGTTCGTATAACATGGTACTTAACTTACCATTCATTATATTTTGAGGTAACTATGTCAGGCATAATCAATAAATTTGATCTGAAGCCCTACATACATTCTCATTGCCCTTGTTAGTCATTTATTCCATATTAACACCAAAACATATATGGGCTCAACTCCAATCACGTTTCCAAGCACATATGCTTTCCACAACATGTATTCACTCAACATGCATGATTCATCTCATTGTTTCAAGTATAATATCATAATAGTTCATTTCGAGTTTAGATAATTTTATATTAGAGCTTTACTCATATTACTCAGAACATCAAGGTCACGATTAGTACACTTAAGGTAACAAGTCTATAATCAAGAATGAACATATATTTATCAAATAAAGTCCACGTACAAATATAATCATCTCAAGTTTTCATATATCATATGTCATGTATCATCATTTACTTGTATTTCAGCTGGATACGTGTAATAACTCATTTCTTATCCATATCCTTTCATATCAAGATTTTTACCCGTTGAATTTATCTGAAATATCGATGGTTACACAGGTAGTAGACTCAAGGTGTATGAATCAGAATCCGTCAATTCATGTCCAATGGTACCTATAGGGTACTACATCGGAGAGTACACTCTCAAGCCACACATGTATACAACAGGATTACTAGTCCAGGCTAAATCCTTTTTATAACATATGCTTTAAAGAGCTTGATTTGGATTACCCGTCCAGACTAAATCCAATTCATAACATATGCTCTAGAGGATTTATATCAGGATTTGTAACACCCCTCACCTGTATTCAATGCCGAAATAGGGTTACAGAGCATTACCGGACTTATATAACATTTAAAAATTCAATTTGCTTAAAATTAATCAATTCATAAACAATTCAATCAAAATTAAACATTTCATCTCTAATACGAGCCAACGAGGCCCTAAATATACATTGGGAGTGATTCGGGACTAAATCGATAACTTTGAAAACTTTTTAAACACTTAAGAAATTTTCTCAAAAATAGGGGACACGTGCCCGTGTGGCCCGACCGTGTGTCTCACACGACCAATAGACACGTCCGTGTCACAGGCTATGTGGGCATTCGAAATGGGAGCATATGGCATGTCCCAGCCCGTATCTAAACCCGTGCAACTCTTTGACTTGTGTCACACGTGCGTCACACACGCCCTTGTGCCCTAAAAATGGCCATACATGGTCGTGTGCTAGGCCGTGTGCTAAGCCGTGCCAAACCTGTACGTATACTGACATATGCCACACAGCCAAGTCACAAGCCCATGTGTGAGGCCGTGTGGAGCATATTGACTTGGTTTCAAATTCAACACCAGGGGACACACGACCATGTAACTTAACTGTGTGTCACACACGCCTATTTCTCTGCCCGTATGGACAAAAATAGGCTATTTACCAAGCCAATTTGCCACCCAAATTTGTGCACACCTATATAAAACCAATTGGCACCAATACAAGGCATAAATAAGCATTCAATCTACTTCAACCAAGCATCATTTATTCCATTTCAATATCGGCAATTACAAGACTTACCATACCACAATATGCAATTCAAATACATATCAAATTTTACCCTTTTAATTCATCAATATGATCATTTTCAAACATGCATCAAAATTACCTAAACTCATAAGCATACTAATTACCAATTCATCAACCATTTGATATTTACCTATCCATTTTCAACAAACACCAAATACCATCATAACTAGCACTTATAAGGCAATTACTAAACTCAAACAAAGGCCGTTTGCACACTTATATACATCATCAATTTTACCATTATAAACCAACTCATATGGCTATATATACCAAATCTAATATTTACAAGCCAACGCAACTGGCCAAAATATATAGATACCAAAAAGGCCAAGTCCCTATGCATGCCATATACTTAAATTACCACAGTTCATAGGTACCAAGTGATAGGTGGATAGTGTGAAGCAAAATTTGACGATCTCTGAATCTGAGCTAGCTTTGAATTCACAATAAAACATAGAAATAAAATAAACAAAGTAAGCCTTATAGCTTAGTAGGGTCGTATGAAATAAACTCGATATAATCATAAACACATAATTCAACAATTGATTATAAGTACATGAATTCACATCAACTAACAAACCTTTCAATTACTCATTCACAAAACTATATACTTTCTTCATCAATTCTTCGATTCCAAGCTAATATGGTTTCTGTACATACCTGTACCATCTCGTACCAATCATATTCTCAATCACATCATTCATTAACCCGTTGAACCATTCATAATAGAAGTCGGATACTCAAGTGTCTCACACACTAAGTACCTATACCATGGCCCAAAGCCAAATTAAGGTAACTTATATCCAAAATACTAATATTCCTGACCCAAAGCCAAATCGGTATAACTCGTTCTCGAACTACTAATATCATGGCCCAAAGCGAACTCAATGTAGCCTCTAATGACATGTCACTAGTATCCTAATCTATTCCTAAGGTCCAACAAGAATTTTGAATGTCGAATCATCGTCGAATCACTATCGAACATATGCATAGTCTCGTATTCACAATTTATGCAATATCAAAGCATATGAAATACATTTGTATTAAAACTTATAATATACGAACTTACCTCGGTTTCAAAAATGATGAAATAGACCGATTAATCCGAAACTATGTTTTTCCCTCGATCTAATTCCAAATTCTACTTTTCTTGATTTACATAACATCAAATTGAGCACATTAAATTATCCTTCTATTCACTTTAGTCCAAAATACACTCTAAAGCATGTTTACACTTTTACCCGTAATATTTCACAGTTTTCACAATTTAGTCCTTATTTCATAAAATCACAAATTAATGAAATTCAAAATAAACCCATGCTAGTCGAATTACTATTATGCCTCTAGCAGCCCATATTTTTCATCAATTTCACATTTTAACCACAAAGTTTCAACATTTCTCAATTTAATCCCTATTTTGCATTTTCACTAAAAATCACTGAACAAAACTTGCATATCTATCAACAAGCACTCAAAATATATCATCAAATATCAAAACACACATGTATTCATCAATGGAATTCCTCAAAATCTTTAAAAATTTTGCAAAATAGTCCCTGGGCTAGCTAGACCTAGTTGCAACGATATCAAAAACATAAAAATCATTAAAAAATGGACAAAAATCATGCCTTACTGAGCTAGGAAAGCTTGGCCGAACAAAAATCATGCCTTACTGAGCTAGGAAAGCTTGGCCGAATGAAAACCCAACCATGACTATTCATTCCTTCAAAATTTTAGCTAAGGAAGATGATGATCTAACAAAAACTAGGCTTTTGTTTTATTTAAGTAACCTTTATTGACTAATGATCAATTTAGCTTTATTATTAATTCATTAAAATTCACGAATCATGTCCATCTTTGTCCACTCACTAATCTTGTTCTAATTACATCATAAGGACCTCTAATTTTGGATTCCTTAGCTATTAAATACCTTTAACTAATAGAACAACACTTTTGCACTTTACGCGATTTAGTCCTTTTTATCCAATTGACCAATCAAACGATAAAATTTTTAAACGAAATTTTCACACTAACATATTTTCATACTGTAGACATTAAAATAATAATAAAATAAATATTTTGACCTCAGATTTGTGGTTCCAAAATCACTGTTCCAATTTGACTAAAAATGGGTTATTACAACTCTTCCCTTTAGGGATTTTCGTCCCCGAAAATCTTACCAGTGAATAGGTTAGGGTGCTATTTTCTCATAGCTTCCTCGGGCTCCCATGTAGCCTCTTTGAAACCATGTCGTTGCCAAAGTACTTTCACTAAAGCTATGCATTTATTTCTCAACTGTTTAATCTCACGAGCTAGAATTCTGATCGGTTCTTTGCTATACGTCATATCAGGTTGAATCTCAATCTCTGACGGAGAAATTACGTGTAATGGATCTGATCGATACCATCTTAACATCTACACATGAAACACATTATGGATCATTTCTAACTTAGTCAGTAAATTTAACTGGTATACCACTAGACCTATTCTTTCAATGATCTCATATGGCCCGATGAAATGTGGACTCAATTTACCTTTGTGACCAAATCTGAGTATTTTCTTACATGGAGATACCTTCAGAAACACTTTATCACCGATCTAAAATTCAATGTCTTTCTGTTTCAAATCTGCGTACGATTTCTGTCAATCTGAAGTGGCTTTGAAACTGTCGCGAATTATTTTTACTCTTTCTTCTTTTCTCGAATCAAATCAACCCCGTGAATCTTTTTCTCACTCAACTCGGTCCAATATAATGGAATTCTACATTTACGACCATAAAAACCTTTGTACGGTGACATTTTTATGCTTGATTGAAAATTGATGTTATACGTAAACTCAACCAACGGCAAATATTTCTCCCAATTGCCTTCAAACGCTAAAACACAATATCGGAGCATATCTTCGAGAATTTTAATTACTCTTTTAAACTGACCATCAATTTGTAAATGAAATGCAGTACTAACGTTTAACTTCGTACCAGAGCTTCTTGCAATTTCTTCCAAAATTGCGATGTAAATCTCAGATCTCTATCCGAAATAATCGAAACTAGCACCCCATGCAATCTAATGATCTCAAAAACATACAACTCAGCCAATTTGTCAAGTGAATAGTCAGTACATACTGGAATAAAATGTGTAGATTTTGTTAGTCGATCAACGACAACCCAAATAGCATATTTCTTCTTTGGAGACAGGGCTAATCCTAAAACAAAATCCATTATAACTTTATCCCATTTCCATTCTGGTATCATCACAGGCTGTAATAATCCCGAAGGTACTTGGTGTTCAACTTTAACTTGTTGACAAATTAAACACTTCGATATAAACTCAGAAATGTCTCGTTTCATTCCCAACCACCAATATAGTTGCTTCAAATCATTATACATTTTAGTACTTCCCAGATGAACAGATAAACAACCACTATGTGATTCGTGCAAAATTTTTTGAATGAGTTCAGAATTCTTTGGTACACAAATTTTGTTTCAAAATATTAAACAATCATCGGCTTCAATCTGATAATCTGAATCACTAATCGACTCACATTGCATTCTTTTGGCTTGCAACTCGATATCACACATTTGAGCTTCACAAATTTGCTGAAGAAAACTCGGTTTAACTTTTAATTCAGCTAATGTCAAAGTATCATCAGACAAAGTCAGTCTCATATTCATCACTCTCAAAGTAGATAGAGATTTTCTACTCAAAGCATTTGCGACAACGTTTGCTTTTCTCGGATGATAATCGATTACTAATTCATAGTCTTTTAGTAGCTCGAGTCACCTCCATTGTCGCAAATTCAAATCTTTCTGAGTTATAATGTACTTTAAGCTTTTACAATCAGTGAAGATGTGGCATTTTTCACTATACAAATGATAACGCCAAATTTTCAATCCGAAATTAATAACAACCAATCCTAAATTGTACGTTGGATAGTTCTTTTCATGCAACTTCAACTTTCTTGAGGCATAAGCTATCACTTTTCCCTCTTGCATCAGCATGTAATCTAAACCGTTCAATGACGCGCCACTATAAATCAGAAACTCTTTACCCGAATCAGGTTCAACCAAAACTGGTGCTTCGATTGGCAATGCTTTCAACTGCTTAAAACTCTGTTGACATTTTTTGGACCACTCAAATTTTAAATCTTTCTGCAGCAATCTAGTCATCCGTGTAGCAATCATCGAGAACCCTTTTACAAAACGTTGATAGTAGCCAACTAACCCTAGAAAGCTTCTGACTTCATATACATTTCTCAGTGGTTTCCAATCAAAAACTGTTAAAATCTTACTCGGATCAACTCTTACACCTTCCGTTGAAACAATGTGTCCCCAAAATCCAACTTCTTAGAGCTAAAACTCACATTTACTGAATTTAGCATATAGTTGCTTATCTCTCAAGGTTTGCAATACAATTCTCAAATGCTCGGCATGCTCAGACTCCTCACGTGAATAAATCAAAATGTCGTCTATGAATACAACAACAAAACTGTCTAAATACAGTCTAAAAATCTGATTCATCAAATCCATAAAAACTGCAATAGCATTAGTTAATCTGAAAGGCATAACAAGGAATTCATAATGTCTGTATGTCATTCTAAATTCAGTTTTCGAAACATTTGAATCTTTTACTTGCAAATAATAATAACCAGACTGCAAATCAATCTTTGAAAACACTGTTGCGCTGTTCAACTGATCAAATAATTCATCTATTCTTGGCAATAGATACTTCTTCTTTATTGTAACCTTGTTGAGCTGTCGATAGTCAATATACATTTTCATTATTCTGTCTTTCTTTTTTACAAACAATACTGGCACACCCCAGGGTGAAAAAATAGGTCATGCAAAACCTCTATCTGTTAACTCTTGCAATTGAGATTTCAACTCTTTCAATTCTATTGGAGTCATTCTGTACGGTGCTATAGATATCGATGATGTTCTTGGTACCATTTCAATAGCAAACTCAATCTCTCTAACACAGGTAATTCTTCTGGAAATACATACGAATATTCATAAACTACAGGCACCGATTCAATCTTCATTTTAGACACCTTGGTATCTAAAACATATGCTAGGTACGCATCACAACCTTTTCTCACATATCTCTGAGCTGACATAGAAGAAATCATTACAGGTAATCCACTCGACTCATCTAATTCAATTCGAAGAATTTCACCATTCTGACATTTCAGTTCAATAATCTTTTGTCTACAATTCACAACGACATCATGCAGAGTCAAGCAATCCATTCCCAGAAATACATCAAACTCATCAAATGGCAAAAGCATCAAATCAACCAAAAATAGTAATACGAGTCATTAAAGGACAATTCTTGCATACTTTATCAACTAGAACATACTTGCCTAAGGGGTTTGATACTTTAATAAAAAATTTACTAGACTCAATAGGCAAACTCTTACTAAACACTAAATTTATACATATATATGAATGAGTCAATCCAGGATCAATCAATGCAATCACATTAGTGTCATAAAGAGAAAATGTACTAGTGATAACACCAGGTGACGACACTTCTTCGCGAGCGCGAATAGCGTAAGTTCTGGCGGGCGCTCTGGCTTCAAATCTCAAAGTAGAGTCTTTCGTCGTACCTCTACTACTGGTCACATTTCCCGCATTTCTTGATGGCCTCCCTCTAGTGACTGTATTATCGGGTCTTGCATTTTGAAATTGGTCATTCTCAGTTATCTCAGGACAATCATGAATAAAATGATCTGGTGAACAACATTTGAAACTAGCTTTATTACATTTGTTCCAACATTCTCTAAAATGTTATCTCCCGCACTTTTGGCACTCAGGTTTATTGCTTCTCGCATTGCCAACACTCGATACTGATGTAACTTGAGTTTTAGGACTTGAGTATTATTTTCCACGATCTCGGCTTGAATACCCAATTGAATCATTTGAACTATTGAAGGAATCTCTGAATTTCTTTGACATAGGCTGATATGGCTTACTCATCGGTCTTTTTCTCGAGTCTCTAGCCTCTGAATCTGCTTTTCTCTTTTCTTTCTAAACTCCTTAGCTTTGCAAGCTCTATCAACCAGAACAACAAATTCTTTTATTTCTAGAATTCCAACTAAAAGTTTGATATCCTCGTTCAACCCGTCAACGAACCATTTACACATAATTCCTTCAATAGAAACATACACTCGAGCATACTTTCTCAATCGCATGAATTCCCTTTCATATCCAGTCACAGTCAAATGGCCCTGTTTCAGTTCTAGAAACTCTTTGTGCTTTTGATCGAGAAATCTCTGACTTATATATTTCTTTTGGAATTCTGTCTGAAAGAATTCCCAGGTTATCCTTTCTTCGGCACCACAGATACTAGTGTATTCCATAATTGATACGCTGTCTCTCTCAATAAAGAAATGGCACACTTTAAACTCTGAGCTGGAGTACACGACAGTTCATCACATACCCAAATAATGTTTTCAACCCAAAATTTAGCTCTCTTTGGATCATCATCAATGGTAGCTCTGAACTCTTCGGCCTGGTACTTTCGAATCTTATCAAGTTGATGTTTATTCAGTCATTGAAATTCCACAACTTGAGGAGTTACATGGATAGGTTGGGGATTAGTTGGGGGTGGAGATTGTTGAGCAGCTAGATTGGTCCGAATATAGTGAGTGAACCACTCATTCAACATTTGGAAGAAGGCTTCCTTAGCCTCTCCACCTTGGCTACCCGATACAGGTCTAGATATAGAAGGCGCTATACAGGTTTAGATACAGAAGGCGTTATCCCTTGAGTAGAAGCTGGCACATTACGTTCAACATCATCAGCTACAGATCGACCGAGATCCATTTATTATACGAAAACCGAGTTTAACTTGTCAGGAGTCATCACACTATCACAGGTTATATATGGGATGTATAGCTAGGCTCTCACACACACTACGTTAGTCCTAGAATAGACTAAACCGTAGCTCTGATACCACTAAATGTAACACCCTCACCCTTATTCAATGTCAGAATAGGGTTACAGACCTTTACCGAACTTATATAACATTTAAACATTCAATTTGCTTAAAATTAATCAATTCATAAACAATTCAATCACAATTAAACATTTTATTCCTAATACGAGCCTACGACGCCCTAAACATACATTGGGAGTGATTCAGGACTAAACCGATAACTTTGAAAACTTTTTAAATGCTTGTAAAATTTTTCAAAAATAGAGGACACATGCCTGTGTGGCCCATTCGTTTGTCTCACACGACCAACAGACACATCTGTGTCACAAGCCATGTGGACATTCGAAATAGGAGCACATGGTTGTGTCCCAACCCATGTCTAACCCCGAGTAACTCTCTGACTTGGGTCACATAACCAACACACATGCCCGTGTGGCTAGCTCGTGTGCCCTAAAAATGGCCATACATGTCTGGGCGCTAGGCTGTGTGCTACGCCATGCCAAACCTGTAGGTTATACTAAATTATGCCACACGACCAAGTCACACGCCCGTGTGTGAGGCCGTATGGAGCATACTGACTAGGTTTCAAATTCAACACCAGGGGACACACAGTCGTGTAACATAACTGTGTCTCACACATGGTTGAGACACGTGCTTGTGTCTCTGCCCGCGTGGACAAAAATAGGCTATTTACCAAGCCAATTTTCGACCCAAATTTGTGCACACCTACATCAAACCAATTGGTACCAATACAAGGCATAAATAAGCATTCAATCTACTTCAACCAAGCATTAATTATTCCATTTCAATACCAACAATTACAAGACTCACCATACCACAATATGCAATTCAAATACATACCAAATTTTACCCTTTTCATTCATCAATATGGTCATTTTCAAATATGCATCAAATTACCTAAACTCATAAGCATACTATTTACCAATTCATCAACCATTTGATATTTACCATATCCATTTTCAACAAACACCAAATACCATCATAACTAGCACTTATAAGGCAATTACTAAACTCAAACAAAGGCCATTTGCACACTTATATGCATCATCAAATTTACCGTTCTAAACCAACTCACATGGCTATATATGCATACCAAATCTAATATTTACTAGCCAACACAACTGGCCAAAATATATATACACCAAAAAGGCTAAGTCCCTATACATGACATATACTTAAAATACCTATGTTCATAAGTACCAAGTGATAGGTGGATAGTGTGAAGCAAACTCCGACTATCCTCGAGTTCGAGCTAGCTTTGAATTCATTATAAAACATAGAAAAAAATAAACAAAGTAAGCCTTATAGCTTAGTAAGCTAGTATGAAATAAACTCGATATAATCATAAACAAATAATTCAACAATTGACTATAAATACATGAATTCACATCAACTAACAAACCTTTCAATTACTCATTCACAAAACTATACACTTTCTTCATCAATTCTTCGATTCTAAGCTAATGTGGTTTATTCACATACCTGTACCATCTCGTATCAATCCTATTCTCAACCACAACATTCATTAACCCATTGAACTATCCGAAATAGAAGTCAGATACTTAGGAGTCTCACACACTAAGTACCTATACCATGGCCTGAAGCCAAATCAAGTTAACTTATATTCGAAATACTGATATCATGGCCTGAAGCCAAATCAGCAGATATTCATGGCCCAAAGCTAAATTGATATAACTCGCACCCGAAATGCTAATATCATGTCCCAAAGCCAACCCAATGTAGCCTCTAATGACATGTCACTAGTATCCTAAACTATTCCTAAGGTTCAACTAGAATTTCAAATTTCGAATGTCGAATCATCGTTGAATCACTACCGAACATATCCATAGTCTCGTATTCACAATTTATACAATATCAAAGCATATGAAATACATTTGTATTAAAACTTATAATATACGAACTTACCTTGGCTTCTAAAATAATGAAATAGACCGATTAATCTCAAACTTTGTTTTTCCCTTGATCTAATTCCAAATTCCGCTTTTCTTAATCTAATAATATCAAATTAAGCACATTTAATTATCCCTCTATTCAATTTAGTCCAAAACACACTTTAAAGCATGTTAACACTTTTGCCCTTAATATTTTACATTTTTTTACAATTTAGTCTTTATTTCATAAAATCACAAATTAATAAAATTCAAAATAAACCCATGCTAGCTGAATTACTATTATGCCCCTAGCAACTTGTATTTTTCATTTATTTCTCATTTTAACCACAAAGTTTCAACATTTCTCAATTTAATCCCTACTTTGCATTTTCACTAAAAATCACTTAACAAAACTTGAATATCTATCAACAAGCATTCAAAATCTATCATCAAATATCAAAACACACATGTATTCATCAATGGCATCTCTCAAAATCTTTAACAATTTTGAAAAATAGTCCATGGGCTAGCTAGACCTAGTTGTAACGATCTCAAAAACAGAGAAATCATTAAAAACGGGACAAAAATCGTACCTTAATGAGCTAAGAAAGCTTGGCCGAATGAAAACCTAACCATGGATATACATTCCTTCAAAATTTCGACTAAGGAAGATGATGATCTAACAAAAACTAGGCTTTTTTTATTTAATTAACCTTTATTTACCAATTACGAATTTAACCTTATTATTAATTCATTAAAATTCATTAATCATGTCCATATTTGTCCACTCACACTAATCTTGGTCTAATTACAACATAAAGACCTCTAATTTAAGATTCCTTAGCTATTAAATACCTTTAACTAACAGAACAACACTTTTGTACTTTACGCGATTTAGTCTTTTTTATCAAATTGACCCATCAAACGATAAAATTTTTAAACGAAATTTTCACACAAACATATTTTCATACTGTAGACATTAAAATAATAATAAAATAAATATTTTGACATCAGATTTGTGGTTCCAAAGCCACTGTTCTGATTTGAATAAAAACGGGCTGTTACAGGATTACCCGTCCGGGGTAAATCTTTTCGTAAATGAGGTCAATAGGATTACTCGTCCGAGCTTAATCTCGTCGGCAACAAATGCAGGACCTCATTTATTTCGAGAAATCACATATCCATCAATATTCATATATTCAACAAGATTTAACATTTTCATGCATTTCTCGGCATGTAATTATTTCATACATCTATAACATTCATATAATTTAAATGATCACATTCCACATTTGTTCCAAGCATAAAAGTAACATTTTTCTCGTTTATCCTTGATCGGGCATTTTCATTAATCAAGCTTTGTCAGGTATAATTTCAACGTCATATACATATATGATATTTATACAATTCACAAACACAACACTTAATTCAAGCATAAAAACATATAAAATTTCGTTACGCGAACTTACCTCGACGATTGTTCGTGTACGAAAAATCTATTAATTTGACTTTTTCCTCTTTTCCTCATTCTAGCTGCGAATTTGGTCTATCCGGATCTATACGAGTAAATTTGACATCAATTTATTATATTTTATATTCAAGTGGACTCAATTTTTATCCTAGACAAAATTACCATTTTGCCCCTAACTTTTCCATAAATTCCTATTTTTTCTCTAGGCTCGGAAAATGAAATTTATGCAATTTACTCCCTATTCCAAGCCTAAAAAAAATTTATATACTACATTTACAGCACATACATTTCACAAATTTCAGAATTTTCCATGGGTTTTATCACTTTTTCATTTTAGTCTCTAAATTAAGTTTCCATAAAAAATTACTTTGTAAAAGTTGTTTATCTATCAACAACCATTCATTTTCTACCATAAATTTCATATTTCCTACATATTTATCCCTGACTCAAATTTCATACTTTGATAACTTTTCATATTAATCCCCCAAATAGATAGATTAGACTATCTCGGTTTCAAAAATATGAAAATTACTAAAAGTAGGGCTTGATTACTTACCCAAATAAGCTTGATAAATCTTCTTCCTCTCTCCTAGGGTTTCCATAGAAATATTTGGGGAAGATGATATGAAATTGTTTTCTTTTTCATTTAGTTAAATTGTCATTTAATAACTTTTCATCTTTCCAATTTAGTCCTTAGGCTTCTTTTATTTTTCCATGGATGTGTCATACCAAAATATCTACATAATTTCTTTAATGGTCTAATTACCATATAAGGACCTTAAGTGTTGAATTCCATAGCTATTTGATCCTTCTAGCTACTAGAATCCAACTTTTGCATTTTATGCGATTTGGTCCTTCCTCTAATTAAACACATAATCGGTAAAATTTTATTATAAAAAATTTCACATGACATTTCTAATATAATGCGGATCATATAATAAAATAAAAATAAATTTTATTTTTGGCTTAGATTTGTGGTCCTGAAACCACTGTTCCGATTTCATCGAAATTGGGTTGTTACAACTCTCCCTCCTTAAGGAATTTTCGTCCTCAAAAATTTTATCAGTAAGGAGATTCAGACATTAGTTTCTCATGTTTCCATCCAGTTCCCAGATAGCTTTCTCTACATCATATCATTGTCAAAGAACTTTCACTAAAGCTACATTTATATTTTTCGTTTCGTTCACTTCACATGCCAGAATTTCAACCAGTCTCTCATTGTAAGTCGTGTCAGGCTGAATTTAATATTCACAAAGCAATAACAGATGATGGGTCTGATCGATACTGTCATAACACATTTACTCATAAAAACAATGTGAATTTTGTAGAAGTTTGATAATAATACCAATCAATACGCAACAGGTCTAATTCTTTTCAAAGATCTCATATGACCCATTAAACCACAAAATTAGTTTTCCTTTACTGCCAAACCAGGGGACTTTCTTCCATGGCGAAACTTTCGAAAATATTTTGTCACCAATTTGAAACTCTATTTCTTTTCCTTTTTTATTCACATCAGATTTCTGACAATCAAATACTGCCTTTTTAAACTGTCTTAGATCACTTTCATTCTTCTTTGGATTCAAGGAATTTAAATCTACGACATGTATCTTTTCTCACTGAACTCTGTCCAAAACACCAGAGTTTTATATTTGTGACCATATAAAGCCTCTGTAACACCCCAAACCCGGCCCAAATGTTATGGCCAAATTTGGCGTGTCACATTGAAGTGTTTTAGCGAAAACCTTGTTTTCATTGAAAACCCTTGTTAAAATGAGAAACCTTAATTAACTTATAAAAACTCTCTGTCAATCGCGAAAGCTTGTTTAAAACATATGATTTATGAAAGCCTCTCATTTTAAAATTTAGTTGCGGAAACGTAGAAAAACAATCTATGATTTAGGAAACCCATGTTCACCTTCTCATAATTACAATGCATAAATATATCAATCCAAATAATAATGAAAGGGAAGGCCTTATTTCATTCCAGTCTGAAATTACTTAATAAGCTAGAAACCATATGCTTTCTTTTAAAACAACAAGTCCAAGTCATCTTGCCAGCTAGCCACCTCTAAGTCCCTCCAAACATCGAACCTTCTACTGAGCACCACCTGAGAAAAATAAAAGAGGGAGTGAGTTTTTGAAAACTCAGTGTGTACAACCCTCGACAAGTAATAAGCATTGATTAATCACCATAAAATCATACATGCAATACAATGTAGTGCAACCCACCCCAATAATCCAACTGTTACACATCAACTCTGTCCCCCGATACACATCATGTGGGGATATAAATATCGACCCACCCATCCGATACACAACAATGGTAGCCCGGTTGCGGAACTACCTTCATTGCATCAAGCTGCCAATCACATATTGGGCTTTAAAGTCATCGGTGGACCCACGATTGTCAAGCAACCATGCGATCCTCATATACTTCCTCCGTTCCATAATTCCCAACCCATATGCAACCTAAACAGAATATCGTATGTATGCAGCAGATATACATGTAACATCCATAAATCTTACATTCAACACATAGGGGTATTTTGGTCATTTTTTCCCTTAGGGGCATTTAGGTAATTTCTCTTTATTAGGTTTATTACTTACCTTGGCCCGTTAACAAGTCCTCATTGGCTAAAGTGAACAGATAGTATGCACCAGGTAGGGTTCTAGAGAAGAGGAGGTGAGTCATTAAGACCGCTTAAGTACCAAGCTCTCCCTAGATCCAATCCTAGACATGTATATACCTATTACCACACCTTAACCTTATGACTTGTCCACGGTCGCAATTAATTAATTAAGTTTTATGTCAATTAAAAAATTATCAGATACTAGGCCCAAAACCCCTTACAAAGCCCAATACATGCATATGGCCCACTAGGCCCAATCTCATTCATATGGCCCATTAGGCTTAAATCACATTCGTATGGCCCATTAGGCCCAAATCACATTCATATGGACCATTAGGCCCAAATCACATTCATATTCATGCTTTCATATAATTTCCATCACTTAACATCAAGTTGCCAAATTTGCCTATTATGGGCCCAATAGCCCATCGGACCCATTTAGCCCATTCTAGCCCGGTTGGCCAAAACACGGCCCAAATTCATGGAATCGCCCATGGGGCCCTCAGATAACCTTTCGGTTTCCCCCTTACAAGCGTTCGCGCACTCACAAGACTAACGTAGCCAAACTTTCGGCTTTTCTGCATTTTAGCTTTTTTGGCATTTCAGCATTTCGGCATTTCGGTAATAAAGCATGCTGCGATCCCCTTACCATGAACCTACAATCGATATCACTCAATGATTAATCACACATACTTATCGAATACTTTACCAAAAGCTGAAGTCTCACCTTAACCTTACCTGAAACGCCAAGTCTTAATAGCTTTTCCTTGATCACTAATCACGAGTACTTCCCAGATCTACATTAAACTTTATTGTTAAAAACATATTGGGTGACTTGTATCTAGCATATGTCACCCTTTTCTACTAAAGCCTATTCGGCCAACCTTTACCGAAGTGAAGAACACTTACCAAAGTTTCAACACTTAGGGAGGAAATCGGCAGAGATCCAAAAGACTGGGATTCGATACTAATCCTACCAAAACTGATTAGAAGAAGTGAGGACAGAGTGATCTATACTAGTAAAACCGATTGAGAGAACAAAGCACTTACACTAGAATTGACCGAGTGGAAAGGGTAGTGGCGGCACAAAGAATATTCGTCTCTTGAAACTTGTATGGTAAAAGAGGTTATTCGGCACAAAGAGAAGTAGAAATCGTTTAAAACCAGAGGTGAATCAAAAAGAAAACTTTGAGTAGGGAAGAATGGAGAATCGGCACAAAGAAAAAGAATGAAGAACAAGGAATTTTCGGCTTTTAAATCTTTGGAGAAAAAATGTGCTTTATGGCAACAAGGTAAGGGAGAATTTGGCATTAGCCTGGCAACCTCACATTCACCACCTATATATAGCCTCTATGGCCGAATTTTCCATGCCTAAATTCCCAATTCGGTTCCACCTCTTCTTCACACCTCATCTCCTAATTTTTCTCCTTGATAACTCCCTAATCCCCTCCTCAAAATTCTCCTCTTATCACTCCCTACAGTGTTCATATCCAATGCCACCATTGTCCATCCCTTAAGCAAAAATAAATCCTTCTTTTGAGCAAGGAGGGATTCGAACCCCAAACCTCCTTGTCATGCATGTGACACCACTTGCCACTCCACCACAAGGCTTTCTTATGTCCAATTCTTCCTTCATTTATGTAAAAGCCAACCTACTTACGAACAAGGTTTTTTTAATAATTAAACCATAATTTCCTTCACCCCCTAAATTCGAACTCAAACCTTAACCAAGAGCTACTATCACATAATTAACACTTGACTAGGAATGTTGAGCACAATTTTTATCGAAATCGAAAAAAGAAAGTTTGGGATTTTAGGATTTTTGGGGCGTTACAGCCTCGTATAGTAAAATTTTTGTACTTAACTGTCAACTATTATAATAAGCAAATTCAACCAGAGGCAAATACTTTTCCCAGTTACCTTCAAATTCAAGTACATAACATCGAAGCATACCTTCTAAATTCTGAATCATATGTTCAGATTGACCATCCATCTGAAAATGAAATATGGTACTAAAGTGTAACCATATACCCAGAGTTTCTTATAAATTTTTTCAGAATCAGAATTTAAACTGTAGATCTCTACCAGAAATAACAAAAACTAGCACTACATATAATCTGACAATCTCAAAAATAGATAATTCGGGCAATCTATCGAGTGAGAAACCCATTCATGCCAGAATAAAATGTACAAGCTTCGTCAAACAATTAAATTACTCAAATAGTATCTTTTTTTCATAAACAAGGATGATCCCGATATAAAGTTCATAGTAACTTTGTCTCATTTCCATTTCGGTATTTTCACTGGCTATAACCATCTCGAAAGTATCATCTCTATCTTATTGATACTCCAGCAATTAAATATAGATTCAGAAATACCATCTTTCATTTCAGGCTACCAGTACATCGTTTTCAAATCGTTGTGCATCTTATCATTTCACAAATAAAAAGACATAGTACCACTATGATATTTCATGTAAATTTTTCTGTAAAAGTTACAAATTCTTTAGTACATAGGCTCTATCTCAGAATGACAGACAAACATCAAATTCAAATCTGCTATCCTGGTTCAATAGTTATTTCATTCTATACCCGTTTAACTTACAACTCATTATAACTTTTCTGAGTTTCACTATTCTGTTGTAGAAGCATCAGTTTAGCTCTATACTCAGCTAAAATTAAGCTATTATTAGACAATTATAATCGATATCCATGGCTTGCAAAGTATGCAGAGATTTCCTACTCAGAATATCTATAACCACATTTGTTCTTTCCAAGTGATATACAACTATCAAATTATAATCTTTCAACATTTCAAACCATATATGTTATCTCAGATTCAAATCTTTTAGCAACATGAGATGCTTGAAACTTTTATAATCAGTGAATATATGAAATTTTTTCACCAAACAAGTAATGTTATCAGATTTCAACACAAAAACAATAGCTATCAATTCTAGATCATTATCAAGTAATTCTTTTCATGTGGTCTTTAACTGTCTGAAAGTACAGACTATTACCTTGCCTTATTACATCAAACATAATCTAATCCTATTCAATAATACATCTTTGTAATAACAAACTCCTTACTCGATTCAGGCTGAACCAAAATTAATACTTCGGTCAACAGAGCTTCCAACTGGTCAAAACTTTACTGATATTTATCGGTCCATTCAAATCTTACCACTTTTTCTGTAATGACTAGGTCATCAATGTAGCTATTTCAATTATTAACATTGAAGCTTTGAGTTTTTCCAAAACCAGAACCATCAAATAGATTTTTAACCATTGTGCAATAATATGATTGACATTTCAGCTGTATAGCTAAAGCAACACTTCAACATCAATAGTACACCTCAACTTAAAAGAGGGAGGACCGAGAATGGCCCCAATAATAACCAATGCAGTAATACAGTTCCTATAATCTGTGATCTCTATCACCAAACTTCATGATCGAGTCAATATTTATAACGGTAATAAATGTAATTACCTTTGATCAGAGAATATCTTTCACAGATAACCCATGTTTACATAATAAAGAGATTAATGATATCTTAGAGAAAATTCAGAAGAGTAATATCACGCATACTTAGTAGAAACAACTGTGATAAAGACAATATAAATTGCATACTCATAATTCAGGGCTCCAATCAGCAGAAGTAGAAAATGATAACATATGAACCTTATCATCAATATCTTATATCAATCATGATAAATTAGAAAACCCAAGTATGATAGAGCAATACCGCTCATGAATCAACCAGACTTTCAGTAGTTCCATCTATCATAATTTACTAGCCTTTCAATACGATAAACATTGCATCTGTACATGCACAATTTCATATGCCTTTGAGACTAACAGAACATATAGAATACCTAGAAGAGATTACTATAATATACTAAATTATAAAAACTATATTCAAATATATTTGCAATTTCATCACTATTTCACTAACTAATAAAGTCAACTATAATCATACATTATTTAGTTCACTAAAAGAGTCGACTCAGAAGAATTTTTGGCTAATCCTTCTGTAATTATCATATCTGGATAAGTCGATTACTCATGAATAATCTTCTTCCTTAACAATGACAACACATATTCAGGAAAATATTCAGAAAAATCTGATATCTCTTTTAATATCGTCTTTACTTATTAACCCATTTTCAATTTTGTAACACCCCAAACCCGGCCTAGACGTTATGACCGGATCCGGTGCGCCACATCGATGCGTTCAAAATGTTCCGTATTACTTAGTTTGGAGAACTTAGTTGGTGTTGTAAAAGATACTTTTAAAAGTAGGTTAAAGTGAATAGAAGCAGTGCACCAGGTAGGAAAACCAGGAAAAGAGGAGGTGAGTCCGTCGGACTGCTTAAGTACCAAGCTCCCTTCGGATCCAATCCTAGACATGCATACCACCATTGCCACACCTTAACGACTCGTATAATTTTGAGAAAACCGTCTGGTTATGTCTATCTTAAGAAAATGATTAAGTTTGAGAACGTTTGCTTAGCGGAAGTCTTACTTGTAATCGTGTTATTTTGAAATCACTTAATGTTTTTGGAAACGCATCCTAAAGCTAACCCATTTTCCTTAGTTATCATAGTTTTTTTTTCATCAAAATAAAATAAAATAATAAAAGTAAAACAAAACCATAAAAATAATTAAGCGGCCTTATTACACTTAAAACCCAAAACCATAAATGAAACTAAAAGGACGTCCAGTTCACCAGAAAGAAACCAGGTTCGTAGAAACATGTGGCCAGTCCGAATCCCTCACAGCTCCAAGCCCACTATGGTTGAGGATTACCTGCGAGGATGAAAATAAGGGGTGAGTTTTGGGAAACTCAGTGTGTAATTCAACCCAACCATAGCCTAAATCAGTTCAAACCACAGAGATAGAATAAGTTGGCCTCAGCCCAGAACAGATATCAGAATAAAGCCCATAGGCCCAGAACAGACCAAAACAGATATATCATGCTTATGTAGAAACCCAACCATATCCAACCACATACACCCCCATACCATCCTTTCGCTATGTGGGGAGACTACTCGACCCACCCAACCGCTACACGCCATAGAAATATGCAGCATGGCTGCTAGATACAGAAAATGTGACAGAGTCACCAGATACAGATATTTTGTGGCAGTGCCACCAGAACAGATATATGTGGCAGGGCCACCAGAACAGATAATTTGTGGCATAGCCACCAGGACTCTTCCTCCATAATATAACCCATGTCCCCATGCAACAGATATACATTCATGGCATACATCATACAGATTTAATTCATCATGCTTTTCAGACAAAATTAACCCTAGGGGTATAAAGGTCATTTTGCATACATAGTGGTATTCTAGTACATCTAACTATTTCTAAGGTTTTCATGCATATCGTAGCCATTACGTTTAGCCAGAAACACTTACTGAGTGTTCTTACCGAATTGGGCCTGTTGGCCCATTAACCCAGTTTTGGCCCATTAAGCCCTAAATATCAAAACGCACGAAATAGAGCGTACTGCAGTTTTATCACTTTTGATTACTAGTAATAATTACCCACACGTCTTACGAGCATTCGCACACTCGCAAGTGCCCAAAATACTGGCTTTTCGGCATTTCGGCATTTCGACTTTTGTCGATCTAGCCTATGAGAGGGTGTCAATTACACACCTGTTTTTGGGATTTCCTCAACGAGATCTACACACGAACTGCCTACAATTGAATCACTTAATATTACTCCAAATATCGAAATAAAATTGAGTATATAGTCCCTTACCACATTCGGCCAAACATGCCTAAAACCCTTATTGCTCTTACCTTACTCCCGAAATATGGTTAACTCCAAAGATTCGATCGTTCCACCTGTCCAAGCCCTTGATCAACCACCTCTAAATCACGTTATTACCCAAACAAAATAGTTATTACGACCCCTCAGGATTACAAGTCCAAATCGACAACCTCCCTAACTTTTAGGGATTTCGACTTTTCCTAAAATATGTAAGAAGACTAAGTTTTGGAGAAGACTTACCACTGATTCCTTAGTGAATGATTCCAATGAGTTTCCCACTCGATCCCGATGTAGATCTAAGCCCTCAGATGATAACAAAAGTCGAGCTTTCAGTGACTCCAGTATTCGGCCAAGTCCCTTATAATGTGGGGTTTTCGGCTTTTTGCAACTTGTGTTTAGAAAGGTAAAACGAGAGGGTCTTGCTATGGTCTTGTCGTCAAAACTTGAGGTTTTAGAGGGCTGGTGAATCAGCCACAAATGATGAAGAGAAGAGATGTGGTTTTGATTAAAAGAAATCGGCAGAAAAAGAAACAAGCTTTCGGGATTTCGACTTTTTATGGCCACATGCTATGAAGGTTTTCAAACGGTTGAAGGGAAAATGGAGATGAACAAGATGGTAGGAAGGTTCGAAAATGGAGGAAAGGAGATGAAGAAAAAGGTTGATGAGAAGAGGAGAAAAGAAAAGATGAGGAGAAAAGTCAGGAAACGGCATCAACTACCCTATGTGCCGAATTTATACTAGCTCCTTAACCTAGCTGAATTTTGCCCCCTTAAAGAATCCCTTGGCCGGCCACCTCTTGCTCTTTAAGAGTCCAACATTCAGCCAACACATCTCTCCCTAATCAGCTCCTAATTTCTCTCCCTTATCCCCTCCTTGCTCCATCTCCTGAGCAACTCAAACTCTTGTTAACAGTCTTTCACTTCATTTCCATTACCTACCTTTTCTGTTCATAAAAATTAATCCCTTGTTTTTGCTATCAATGTGACTTGAACCTGGGTCCTCCCTAGCTTCCACACGCCACTTATAGCCTTCCCTGTGGCCTCACATGCCACTTCACCACTTACTTCCTTGTGATCTATTTTACACAATTAATTCATCAAAGCCCAATTTACCAGAACTCCTTTCTCTTATGGAATTAAAATTAATTAAAACTATCAGGTTATCCTAAGCTTGGGCCTTCTAGAGGCCCACTATCACAATTAAACTTACACTTAACAAGCAGAACACAGAATTTTAATTTTACAAACTTTTTTTCAGAATTCCCAAAAATTTGGGGCGTTACAACTCTACCCTCCTTAAAGAAATTTTATCCTCGAAATTTACCTGATCCGAACAGATGAAGGTATTGTTGTTGCATTGCCTCCTCTGGCTCCCAAGTAGCTTCTTCTCTGCCATGGTTACGCCAAAGCACTTTCACTAATGGTACAGATTTCCTCCTCAGAACCTTAACGTCTCGATCCAATATTTGTACAGGCTCCTCCTCAAAGGTCAAATCAGCTCGCACCTCAATTTCTGCAACCGGCACGACATGAGTAGGGTCAGAACGATAGCGCCTTAACATGGAGACGTGAAAAACATCGTGAATCCTGTCTAACTCTGAAGGCAATTCCAACTGATAAGCCACTGGGCCTACTCGCTTCAAAATCCGATAAGGCCCAATGAACCGCGGATTCAACTTGCCCTTCTTACCAAACCTTAGTATCTTCTTCCAAGGTGAAACTTTCAAGAAGACCATATCGCCCACTGAGTATTCAATCTCCTTACGCTTCAGATCTGCATACGACTTTTGCCTATCAGACGCTTCCTTTAACCGATCTCTAATTAACCTGACCTTATCCTCAGTATCTGCCACCAACTCAAGTCCAAGAACTTGTTGCTCCCCCAGTTCAGTCCAACACTAGGTGTTCGACACCTTCGCCCATACAGTGCTCCATAAGGTGCCATTCGAATACTCGACTGATAACTATTGTTGTATGCAAACTCTGCCAAAGGCAAGTAATCCTTCCAACTACCTCGAAAATTAATAACACATCCCCTCAACATGTCTTCCAGAATCTGAATAACTCTTTCCGACTGACCATCAGTTTGGGGATGGAAAGCCGTACTAAAGTTCAATCGTGTTCCCAACGCCTCATGTAGCTTTTGCCAAAACTGAGATGTGAATCTAGGATCCCGATCAGAGATAATTGAAACTGGAACTCCATGCAGTCGCACAATCTCCGCCACATACAACTTGGCTAACTTCTGAAAAGAAAAGTCTGTGCGAACAGGTATAAAATGAGCCGACTTGGTCAACCTACCCACAATCACCCATATCGAGTCTTTCTTCGATGGTGTCAAGGGTAGCCCACTCACAAAGTCCATGGTTACCCTCTCCCACTTCCAAAGTGGTATTTTTACTGGCTGCAATAATCCAGAAGGTAACTGATGCTCAGCTTTCACTTGCTGGCAAGTCAGACATTTCCCCACAAATTCTGTTACCTCTCGCTTAAGTCCAGGCCACCATTACAGTTCTCGCAAGTCATGGTACAACTTATTCCCTCCAGGATGCATGGCACAAAGTCCCCCATGAGCTTCCTTCAAAATTGACTGTCTCAAGTTAGAGTCCTTCGGAACACAAATTCTACCTCGAAAATACAGAACCCCATCATCATTTAACCCAAACTCAAAAGTTTCCCCTTCCTTAACTTGTTGAAAACGAGGGGCCAAAGACTCATCTTTCAACTGCTTTTCCCTAATCTGATCCACCCAAGTTAGCCTTACTTGCAATTCAGCCAACAGACTTCCATCATCATACAGACTTAGACGAGCAAACATTGCTCTCAGATCAGATACAGCTCTACGACTTAGAGCATCGGCTACCACATTAGCCTTGCCTGGGTGATATTCAATTGAACAATCATAATCCTTGAGCAACTCGATCCATCTCCTTTGCCTAAGGTTCAGTTCCTTCTGAGTCAGAAAATACTTGAGACTCTTATGATCTGTGTATATAATACACCTTTCTCCATACAAGTAATGCCTCCAGATTTTAAGTGCAAAGATCACTGCTGCTAACTCCAAATCATGAGTGGGATAGTTCCCTTCATGAGGCTTAAGTTGTCGAGACGCATAAGCAACCACCTTACCCTCTTGCATCAACACACAACCCAAACCTATGTGTGATGCATCACTGTACACAGTAAAATCTTTCCCAGACTCTGGTTGAATTAACATAGGTGCTTCAGTCAGAACTTTCTTCAACCTCTCAAAAGCTTCTTGCTGCTTCTCCGTCCATACAAACGGTACTCCTTTCCTTATGAGTTTTGTGAGAGGTGCTGCCATCACAGAAAAACCTTCCAAAAACCTTCTGTAGTATCCTGCCAACCCTAGGAAACTTTGAATTTCTGAAACCGACCTAGGTGGCTTCCATTCCAAAATTGCTTCAATCTTTCGAGGATCCACTCTAATCCCCTCTGCAGAGACCACATGCCCCAAAAAGGTTACCTCCCTCAACCAGAACTCACACTTGCTGAACTTCGCATAAAGTTCCTTCTCCCTTAACACTTGCAACACAGTGCGGAGATGCTCATCATGTTTTGCTTCGGTCTCAGAATATACCAGAATATCGTCAATAAAGACGACCACGAACCGATCCAGAAATGGTTGGAACACACGATTCATCAGATCCATAAACGCTGCAGGAGCGTTTGTTAGTCCAAATGGCATAACCAGAAACTCATAATCACCATAACTAGTCCTGAATGCTGTCTTATGAATATCTGCCTCCTTGACCCTTAACTGATGATATCCAGATTGAAGATCGATCTTGGAAAATACAGAAGCTCCTTTAAGCTGGTCGAATAGATCGTCAATCCTTGGCAGAGGGTACTTATTCTTAATCTTCAGTTTGTTCAACTGGCGATAATCAATGCACATACGCATTGTCCCATCCTTCTTCTTCACGAATAGCACCGGTGCTCCCCATGGACACACACTTGGCCTAATAAAGCCCCTATCCAACAATTCTTAACTCCACTAACTCCTTCGGTGCCATCCTATATGGTGCAATGGACACTGGTGCTATCCCAGGCAACAGGTCGATTCCAAATTCAACTTCTCAGTTTGGAGGCAATTCCGGAAGCTCCTCCAGAAAGACATCTTGGAACTCTTTTACAGTTCTAACCTTATCCACTGTCAGCCCCTCTACCTCTGTTTGACTTACAAATGCCAAATAGGCCTCACACCCTTTTCGAATCCACTTTTCAGCGCTCAGTGCTGATATCACATTAGACAAATAGTCCCTTCGCTCACCTATCACCATAACCTCATCCCCTTCCGTGGTCCTTAGCACCATTCGCTTAGTAGCACAGTCTAGAGTCGCCTTATGCTTAACATGTGACAGCCCTAATTCGACCCTAGTCGGAATGTGGTTTCGGGACCACAAAACCGAGTCATAAAATTTAGTTAAAATTTTATTTACATATCTTATATGTGTGATAGTACTTGTACAAAAATTTGATGTTTTAATTTTATATTAGGAATGTGAATTTTGCTTGAAAGGATCTAGTTGAAAGACTTGGAAAATTATGATAGGTAAATAAGTAAGGACCAAATAGTATTAAAGTGGGAAAGTGTTGTCCTTGCATGTCAAATTAGCCAAACTAAAGCATAGTGGCCGGCCATGCTATGGGTGGAAACATGTCTCCAACATGTTATGCTAGTGATGTATGTTAAGAAAAATAAAATAATGAGCATGGTGATGAAAAAAAATAATATGGTCTCATCCATACCCCCTTGTTGCCGTGAATTGAAGAAAGAAAAAAAAAGAAGTGTTCATTCTTGAACATCTTTGGCCGAATAGAGGAAAGAAAGGAAGGGGAAAAGCTTGAGAAAATCGGCTATGGTGGTTTGCTAGACTAAGGTATGTTTGATGTTGTCCTTGAGATGCATGCATGTTTTAGTAATTGACTTGAGTTCTAAATAGCCCATGTTCAAATCTTGAATCTTGTTGGTAACATGAGCAATCGGTCATGAGAAAGTGTTCAAGAAATGGTTGTTGTTCATGTTATTTGGATGAGAAATGGTGAGTTTTGTTGTTTCATGTTAAAGTTAGGTGAATGATGATAGAGGAGTGTTTGAACTATAAAAAGAATCGGCTACCTTGTTATGAGCTAGGGCCGAATGTGAGTTTGGTTGTGTTTGAATATTACATGCTTGGTAGAATGGTGGATGAAGGTGCCGAATGTATGTTGGATTGATAGAGTCTCCAAATTGATTTTTATGTGTGTATGCATGACCGAATATACGTGGTCACATGAGTAAGGAAATGAGTTATTTGATATGTGGTAAAAGTTAAGTACTAAATCGAAGGTTGCTAAAATTGCCATTTCTTTAGCCGAATATGTGTTTGATCAATGAAGGAATTGTTGAAGAATATAGGTGAACTTGGTGAGAGTATTCGGCTTAGTGTATAAATGATATAAAGATTTTAGGAAATTGTTTTGGTTAGGTGTATGTATGATTAAGTATATTCGGCAATATACTTAAAGTGGGTACATGATATTACATTATAATTATTGAGCTTAAGTATATGGATATGTGTATATGTGGTCATATAATGACATTTTGGTTTGAAAATTTAATGATATGTGATTGCCGAATGTGATAAATAAATTCATGTTATTGGGTTAAATATTGAATACTCTTATTTGTATTATTTAAGCTCAAGAATCTAAAGGAGAGGCGTCCAACAAGGGGAAATCGAAGGTCATCGAGTAGCCGACTCGGAATTATTTTACCCAACATAAAGTAAGTCATTAAGCATATAGTTGGTATTAATTCAAATGGTCATAACGTTTATGTAATGATGCTGAATGGAATGAATAAATATATATATATATGCATGTACGTATGTGATGATGAAAGTGTTGAATGAAAAGAAAAGAGGTGAGATGTATTGAGTTATTGATCTCGGCACTAAATGTGCGGGTATAAACATTTATGACCATGAGATTGGCGCTACGTGTGCGGGTTTAAATTGTGCAGCACTAAGTGTGCGAATTGACTATGTAGCACTAAGTGTGCGAGTTTGACTATGTAGCACTAAGTGTGCGAGTTGACTATGTAGCACTAAGTGTGCGAGTTTGATTATGTAGCACTAAGTGTGCGAGTTGATTATATAGCACTGAGTGTGCGGACTTAATATATATTCTTGAATCATTATGGACACTAAGTGTGCGACGCTATTGAGTCGATCACGGACAGCGGATCGGGTAAGTATCTTGAGTTCATGGCTAATAGGTGCTATGTTTATAGTTGGAGTTGAGCTTGGTAAGTTGAACCTATGTGACAAATATACTTGAAGTCACGTACATAAGATTTATCGTGGAATGGGTGAAAGGCCGTTTAGTTGTATGATTGTAACGAAAATGAAATGATTTATGAAAATGCCTCGAATATTCTATTGATGAGTATATGGAATGTGAATGCATGATTTGGTATGAGATTGAACCGATAGGTCGGAGGAACTATGGTATGGTTCGGTATGGATGGAGTAACTAGCCTCGTTCCATTTTGTTTCCTCTTGTGATAATGTTATTAATGGATGGTAGTGTATTGCTTATGACTTACTGAGTTATAAACTCACTCGGTGTTTCCTTGTCACCCATACTAGGTTTCTTGGACTCGTCTCTTTTTGCGTGGTCGGGTCGTCATCGAAGTCATCACACCGGATAGCAAGTTTTGGTACTTTCTTCTTAGTTGGCTTAGGAGAACATTTCGGCATGTATAGGCTATTATGTTGTGTTTGAACTTTGGTATGTAATCTTTTAGCCATGTGAAAATGGCATAAATGTTCGGTTGGGTTTGGATTCATAACGTTAGGTCGCAAATCTTGATAATTCGACCTTTTTATGCCATACGTCATGGTTGATTATTTTGGTGTTAAAATTCATGATATGGAAATAGTGTAGTAGGGGGAAGTTTGACAATGATTAGCCTTTGGCATGGTTAGTCATGATCATAATTTGTGATATGCATGATGAATTATTAGTTAGATCAAGGAGTAAACACGAAGTGGGCATAGTTGCTTTCGTAACAGATGCTGGCAGCAGCAGTGACATGAGATTGAAAAATCACTAAAAATAGTAGGAGTGGAATTAATTGATGAATAAATTATGTAATCGAAGTTCGATGAGTCTCTTTTCATATAGAAGTAACGAAAGGATCATATGGACAGTATGTTAAGAGATAATCAGGTTCTCGTTGGATAGGGCCAGAACGGTTTCTGGATTCCCTGCTCCGAATTTGGAAATTCATTATAAATTAACAGGAGATAATTAGGAGTCATACCATATATGTATAGATTCATCTCTGAGTCTAGTTTCTATAGAAACAAACGGCATCAGTATGGAAGTTCTGTACAGGGAGATATCCAGGTCGTAATGCGCAAAGGTCAGTGTAGTCGACCCCAGTAACATGGGAGACTTTGACTAATAAACTGTACTAATTGGCCCAACCAAAAATTCTAGAAAAAAATATGTAGATGGGAATATGAGTATAGTTTCAGGGAAAATTCACGGAACTGGATTTTGAGTTCCAGAGCTCAAGATATGATTTTTAAAGAGACTAGTACGCAGATTGACAGCTTGTCTGGAAAAATTTTAATAAGTGGTTTGAAGTCTGTTAACACCTCGTGTTCGACTCCAGCGACGGCCTCGGGTTCGGGGTGTTACATAACAAGCCAGTCCATTCCCAGAATGAGATCAAACTCTCCAAACGCAACTCCATTAGATCGCCAGGAAAGGTCCTACCTTGAGTTTCTAAGGGTACATCCTTATACAGCTTGTCTACCCTAACCGAGTGACCCAAGGGACTTAGCACAGATACCCCACTCACTATCTTCTCAGAATGCACTCCCAAAGACCCAGATATGGCACACGCAACATAAGAATGAGTAGATACAATATCCACCAAGGCAGTATACGGCATATTAGAAACTAAAAACGTACCAGTTATGACATCAGGTGCGTCGCCCTCCTCTCGACGACGAGCTGCATACACCAACGCTGGCTGTCGAGCCTCAACATTTCTGGCTCCCCTGCCAGGCGCCCCTCGACCTCGACCATTTCCATTCCCATTTCTGCCCCTACCTTGTCCACGTCCTCTCATGGGTTGAACAACTCTCTGTACAGCAACCTGAGCCTAATCAGCTTTCTGTGGACAGTCCTTAACTCTGTGCTCCATAGATCCGCATCGGAACCACGCACCAGAACGTTTCCTACACTCACCCAGGTGTACCTTACCACAGTCCCCACAGATTGGCGGTCTAACCACATTCATTGGAATGGCTCGAACCGGCTCCTCCACTCTCGCCCTTTTGACATTCTTGTTTGCTCCACTCGAAGTCCAGAATCCCTCCAGAAACGGTTTTGATCTTTCTCACGGTTCTGCCTCTCAATACGCTTTACCTACTCAGCGATCTTAGCTTTTTCCACCAGAACCGCGAAGTCACGCTCCCTCTGCGGAGCAATCAGCACCTTAAGGTCATCTCTGAGTCCATCCTCAAAGCGAACGCTACGCTCATACTCCGTAGCAACTATTCCCACAGCATACCTACTCAGCCTCAGAAATTCAGCCTCGTACTCAGCAACAGTTTTGCCTCCTTGGACCAGATTCAAGAATTCTTTCCTACGGGCGTCCACATAACTTGCCCCAATGTACTTTCCTTTAAAGGCTGTCTTAAACAGGTCCTAAGTAACCCTATCAGCTGGGGTTCCATCCCTCACGGTGAGCCACCACTGATAAGCCTCATCTCACAGCAATGATACGGCCCCCTTCAGCTTCTGCTCCACAGAACAGTCCAAGTCATCCATAATTCGATCCGTGGCCTCCAACCAATATTCTGCCACATTCAGGGCTACACCAGATACACCCCTAAAGATCTCCGTTCCGTTAGCCCGGAGTCGTTCAGAAATCGATCCTCGAATTCTGTTGCCCGAACTTGCCCCGGTAACCCTTTCCAGAACTCGAAGCATTGCCTGCGGCGGGGCGTCATCCCCGGCACCATGATCATGTGATTCCACTTCCATTGCCGATGGTACCGGTGCTTCTGTCGTTGGCATATGTCCTGAAGACGAAGATCCCGCTCGAGCTCTTCCTCGGCCTCGTCCATGGCCTCTACCTCGAGCTGCTCGCGTACTCATATCGTATTATCTGATTACGATTTTTATGCATTAATATCATTCCAATGTTTATTACAGATGTTTTATGGTTCAGACAGTAATTCAGAAATGGGTTTTCGCAGAATCGATGTCTAGCTACAGTCTCAGTCTTTTAGCAAGCTTTTCTAGGATTTCAGTAGCATCCTATCTAGAGTATTCTAATAAAGTTTTAGTACAGACAGATAATTCAGAATATATTCAGAAAAATTCAGAATACTTACAGGCTTGGGCCAGAGATTCGAAATGCCACCTTCAGGAGTCCAGATTTTTAAAAACCAATTTTTTTTTTGAAAATCTTCATTTTTTTAAACCCATTCCACAGCCGAGTTGTTACAACTTGGCTCTGATACCACTAAATGTAACACCCCAAACCTGGCCTAGACGTTATGACAGGATCCGGTGCGCCACATCGATGCGTTCAAAACGTTCCGTATTACTTAGTTTGGAGAACTTAGTTGGTGTTGTAAAAGATACTTTTAAAAGTAGGTTAAAGTGAATAGAAGCTGTGCACCAGGTAGGAAAACCAGGAAAAGAGGAGGTGAGTCCGTCGGACTGCTTAAGTACCAAGCTCCCTTCGGATCCAATCCTAGACATGCACACCACCATTGCCACACCTTAACGACTCGTATAATTTTGAGAAAACCGTATGGTTATGTCTATCTTAAGAAAATGATTAAGTTTGAGAACGTTTGCTTAGTGGAAGTCTTACTTGTAATCGTGTTATTTTGAAATCACTTAATGTTTTTGGAAACGCGTCCTAAAGCTAACCCATTTTCTTTAGTTATCATAGTTTTTTTTTCATCATAATAAAATAAAATAATAAAAGTAAAACAAAACCATAAAAATAATTAAACGGCCTTATTACACGTAAAACCCAAAACCATAAATGAAATTAAAAGGACGTCCAGTTCACCAGAAAGAAACCAGGTTCGTAGAAACATGTGGCCAGTCCGAATCCCTCACAGCTCCAAGCCCACTATGGTTGAGGATTACCTGCGAGGATGAAAATAAGGGGTGAGTTTTGGGAAACTTAGTGTGTAATTCAACCCAACCATAGCCTAAATCAGTTCAAACCACAGAGACAGAATAAGTTGGCCTCAGCCCAGAACAGATATCAGAATAAAGTCCATAGGCCCAAGACAGACCAAAACAGATATATCATGCTTATGCAGAAACCCAACCATATCCAACCACATACACCCCCATACCATCCTTTCGGCATGTGGGGAGACCACTCGACCCACCCAACCACTACACGCCACAGAAATATGCAGCATGGCTGCCAGATACAGAAAATGTGACAGAGTCACCAGATACAGATATTTTGTGGTAGTGCCACCAGAACAGATATATGTGGCAGGGCCACCAGAACAGATAATTTGTGGCAGGGCCACCAGGACGCTTCCTCCATAATATAACCCATGTCCCCATGCAACAGATATACATTCATGGCATACATCATATAGATTTAATTCATCATGCTTTTCAGACAAAATTAACCCTAGGGGTATAAAGGTCATTTTGCATACATTCTAGATAAATGTTTGGATTTCTGTGATTATTTTTTAACAGGAATTGTTGAATATCAAAAACTTATTACGCGAAATCCTATTTTTTTAGAACGAGTTGAAGGGATAGGCATTATTGGTAGAGAAGAAGCAATAAACAAGGGTTTATCCGGCCCAATGCTACGAGCATCTGGAATCAAATGGGATCTTCGGAAAGTTGATCATTATGAGTGTTACGACGAATTTGATTGAAATTATGTTCAAGGAAACAAATATGTCATGGTTGCAGGAGTCTATACATCGCATATAGGCTTAGGCTTTAAGTTAAGGGCATCGTGGTATAATCGTCGAGGTACTGCTGGACCTAAGAGATCGAATGGAAGGGTACATAGACAAGTAAATCCCTTATGACACTCCTTTAATTTAAGAGGATTCAGCATTCGAGGGGAAGTAGAGTACTCAAGAATTTCACATTTCATTTATGTCCTAATTTTGAATTGAATAAAGAATTAAGAAAATCTAAATCAATAAAAGAAGAATCAATCAATGAAATGTTTCTTGGAACTTGAGTAAAGAGTAGACCTTTTTGGGGGGTTCTAGAATTTGAAAGCGAGAACTCCTTTACTTTATCTTTATTTGGTGTAACTACTTGAGCCGGATGAGAGGAAACTCTCATGTCCAATTTTGAGGGGGGGATCCCGCAGGGCCCTATCCTAATTTTTCTTTTGCTAGGCCCATCGCTAAAAAACCTACTTTCTTACGATTACGAGGTTCATTCGAATATGAAATTCAATCCTGGAAATACAGTATCCCACTTTTTTTTACTACCCAAGGTTTCGATACATTTCGAAGTCGCGAAATTTCTACCGGAGCAGGTGCTATTCAAGAACAATTAGCCGATCTAGATTTACGAATTCTTATCGATTATTCGGTGGTAGAATGGAAAGAATTAGGAGAAGAAGGCCTCATGGGTATTGAATGGGAAGATTGAAAAATTGGAAGAAGAAAGGATTTTTGGTTAGACGCATGGAATTGGCTAAGCATTTTATTCGAACAAATATAGAACCAGAATGGATGGTTTTATGTCTATTACCGGTTCTTCCTACATATCATAGCCATTACGTTTAGCCAGAAACACTTACCGAGTGTTCTTACCGAATTGGGCCCGTTGGCCCATTAACCCAGTTTTGGCCCATTAAGCCCAAAATATCAAAACGCACGAAATAGAGCGTACTGCAGTTTTATCACTTTGATTACCAGTAATAATTACCCATACGTCTTACGAGCATTCGCACACTCGCAAGTGCCCAAAATACTGGCTTTTCGGCATTTCGGCTTTTCAGCTTTTGCCGATCTAGCCTATGAGAGGGTGTCAATTACACACCTATTTTTGGGATTTCCTCGACGAGATCTACACACGAACTGCCTACAATTGAATCACTTAATATTACTCCAAATATCAAAATAAAATTGAGTATATAGTCCCTTACCACATTCGGCCAAACATGCCTAAAACCCTTATTGCTCTTACCTTACTGCTGAAATATGGTTAACTCCAAAGATCCGATCGTTCCACCTATCCAAGCCCTTGATCAACCACCTCTAAATCACGTTATTACCAAAACAAAATAGTTATTACGACCCCTCAGGATTACAAGTCCAAATCGACAACCTCTCTAACTTTTAGGGATTTCGGCTTTTCCTAAAATATGTAAGAAGACTAAGTTTTGGAGAAGACTTACCACCGATTCCTTAGTGAATGATTCCAATGAGTTTCCCACTCGATCCCGATGTAGATCTAAGCCCTCAGATAATAACAAAAGTCGAGCTTTCAGTGACTCCAGTATTCGGCCAAGTCCCTTATAATGTGGGGTTTTTGGCTTTTTGCAACTTGTGTTTAGAAAGGTAAAACGAGAGGGTCTTGCTATGGTCTTGTCGTCAAAACTTGAGGTTTTAGAGGGCTAGTGAATCGGCCATAAATGATGAAGAGAAGAGATGTGGTTTTGATTAAAAGAAATCAGCACAAAAAGAAACAAGCTTTCGGGATTTCGGCTTTTTATGGCCACAGGCTATGAAGGTTTTGAAACGGTTGAAGGGAAAAATGGAGATGAACAAGATGGTAGGAAGGTTCGGCAATGGAGAAAAGGAGATGAAGAAAAAGGTTGATGAGGAGAGGAGAAAAGAAAAGATGAGGAGAAAAGTCAGGAAACGGCACCAACTACCCTATGTGCCGAATTTATACTAGCTCCTTAACCTAGCCGAATTTTGCCCCCCTTAAAGAATCCCTTGGCCGGCCACCTCTTGCTCTTTAAGAGTCCAACATTCAGCCAGCACATCTCTCCCTAATCAGCTCCTAATTTCTCTCCCTTATCCCCTCCTTGCTCCATCTCCTGAGCAACTCAAACTCTTTTTAACAGTCTTTCACTTCATTTCCATTACCTACCTTTTCTGTTCATAAAAATTAATCCCTTGTTTTCGCTATCAATGTGACTTGAACCTAGGTCCTCCCTAGCTTCCACACGCCACTTATAGCCTTCCTTGTGGCATCACATGCCACTTCACCACTTGCTTCCTTATGATCTATTTTACACAATTAATTCCTCAAAGCCCAATTTACCAGAACCCCTTTCTCTTATGGAATTAAAATTAATTAAAACTATCGGGTTATCCTAAGCTTGGGCCTTCTAGAGGCCCACTATCACAATTAAACCTACACTTAACAAGCAGAACACAGAATTTTAATTTTACAAACTTTTTTTTTCAGAATTCCCAAAAATTTGGGGTGTTACATTTTTAATCATTCAGCCTTTGAACCCTTCTTTTACACTTATGAACTTAATCAATATAAATCTTGTGAATATTTTCATCATATAAAACTATACTGGTACGGGGGTGGAGATTGTAAGCCTCACAATTTAGTTTTCATATATATACTCGTATAACATAACATTCATCATTTTCATGTACTATAAAACATTTATTTTAACACCCCGTACCCGAGTCCGTCGCCGGAGTCGGACACGAGGGGTTTGCAGACTTATATCACTTCTTTGCACAATCCATTTTAAAAATTTCCAGGCAGTTGGCTAACTGCGTCACTCTCACCTTAAAAATCATATCTTGAGTTTCACAACTCAAAAATCAGTTTCGTAAATTTTCCCTGAAACTAGACTCATATTCCCATCTACATATTTTTTTCTATAATTTTTTCTAGGTCCAATTAGTACAGTTTATTAGTCAAAGTCTCCCATGTTACAGGGATCGACTACACTGACCTTTGCGTATTACGACTTGGATATCTCCCTGCACAGAGCTTCAATACTGATGCCGTTTGTTTCTATAGAAACTAGACTCAGGGAGGAATCTATAAATATATGGCATGGCTCCTAATTATCTCTGGTTAATTTATAATGAATTTCCAAAGTCAGAACAGGGAATCCAGAAACCGTTCTGGCCCTGTCTCACGAGAACCTGAATATCTCTTAACATACTGTCCATATGATCGTTTCGTTACTTTCCTATGAAAATGGATTCATCAAGGTTCGTTTACATAATTTATTCACTATTTAATTTCATTCCTACTATTTTTAGTGATTTTCTAAATCTACATCACTGCTGCTGTCAGCATCTGCCTTTAAGGTAGACTTTACCTATTTCATAGTTTCCATGATTCAACTAGCCCTTTTAGCATAAATAGCACAAATTATGATAGTGATTAACCATTCCCATGGCCAATCCTTGTTAAGCATATCCACACCTCTCAATAACCATATCCATACCAAATGATTATAACATTATGCTCAAACATATATAAGCCATTTTCGCATGGCTATCCAAAATTATACAAATCCAAAGGGTCCATGACCCACAACAAAAAGGGTAGTCCTATACATGCCATATCCAGAGTCCAACTAAAAGAGTACCAAAAGGGCTTTGATAGTGTGGATGACTTCGACTTCGATGATCCCGAATCCGATATCTAACGAACAAATCTATAAAACAGAGAGCCAAAGCAACGGGGTAAGCATTTTAAAGCTTAGTAAGTTTCAAGTAATGAAATCGGCTTTGACTAAAGTATTACATTCACATAGCTAAATGAATCACTTTATTAATACACATTCTCATAAACACACTTACTTGACATTTCATCAACATATACACACAAGGTATTAACCTATCTAAAAGCCGAAAGTTCGTTAGTCGATTGAACGAATACTATTTAAAACGAATCGACTTTTCCGATGCACACACAACCATACCTTATCGTTTGGGTTTTTCGAGCGTATTAATTGAATTTATTACAGCACAACACGCTCACCTTCGAACCCAAGTTTCTTCGGAAATTAGCCGGATATAACCACAAGCACAATTGCCTTCGGGTCTTAACCCGGGTATAGCAACTCGCACAAATGCCTTCGGGTCTTAGCCCGGATTTATCAACTCGCACAAATGCCTTCGGGTCTTAGCCCAGATAAAATCACTAGCACAAATGCCTTCGGGTCTTAACCCGGATAAAATCACTAGCATAAATGCCTTCGGGTCTTAACCCGGATAAAATCACTAGCACAAATGCCTTCGGGACTTAGCCCGGATATCATTCAAATGCTCATGCACACATATATCAACAATCATGACACATCCATATTTCATTTTCGTTACTAAGGCTCAAACACAGAACATTTATTAAACCTTTCCAATTTCGGCTCAATAGCCACACACAAAGAGCATGATTTCAATTGGCTTTATAACATAGTCTCTATGCACATTCGGCTATCCGTCATAGTATGACTAATCATTTCAATATAATTCAAGTAGGGTCATTACTCGAAGACTTACCTCGGATGTTGTCGAACGACTTCAATGGCTATTCAATTACTTTTTCCTTCCCTTTATCGGATTTAGTTCCCCTTTGCTCTTGAGCTTAAGTTCAACAAATTTTAAAATAGTCATTAATCGACTATTCAAGTATTACTTTCAGAATATAATATATATAGATCCGACTTTCACACACATAGATTACAGTAAGCTTTATAAAAATCAATAAATAATTCATTAGCAAATTTTCATTAATGTTTACAATATAATTACAATTTCCCTATAAGCTGACTTCCTGAGCAACAGTCACTAAAGTTTTTATAACTGGAGCTACGAAACTCCAAATCAATTGCCCTAAATTTTTCTTGACAGAAGACTCATTTATCTATTATCCATAAAATTTTCAAAAGTTTTAGTTTAGCCCAACAATACCAGATTTTCTTAAAGTTCACCTTGTTTCACTGTTTGACTAAACTGACTATCCTTCACTACGAATCAAATTTCTCATTGTACAGAATTCAAAATATGTTCTTGTTTATTTCATTTGAAACTAGACTCATTAAGGAGTCTAATCACATAAATTTTATCTTAGGGCCATTTTTGTACAATTTATACTGATTTTATAAAAACAGAACAGGGAATCTAGTAGTCGTTTTGACTCAGCCCCACAATACTTCAAATATCTCAAGATCGGTAAGTCTTTTGTTTTTATAGTTTCTTTTGTAAGAAACTAGACTCTTCAAGCTTTAATGAAATAATTTACTCAGATTCTAATTCAACTCCTACAAATCATGGCGATTTTCCAAAATCACCTTACTGCTGCTGTCCCCAAGCAGATTATTACCAAATCAAATGCTAACATTTGCATTTCACCTTAGTAGCTAGCTTAGCAAACCTTAATTTAACATATAATTGTTCATAACACAATTAAAGCATCCTCTCCATTCCATCAATTCAAAACACATACATTGCCCAATAGTATCCAAAATCATATTCGGCCTTAGTACACAACTTGTTAGCCGATTTTTCTCCATTTAGCAACTAATGCACATATGTGCTCATTTGTTAGACTCTACTTCACCTAACTACCATTTTCTTTTTCATCCAAATAACATGAACAACAACCATTTCTTGAACATTTTCTCTTCAACAATTCTTCATAAAACCTAAAGACTATAACCCAATCTCATCCTTTAATAACTAAAACCGAATGCTCAAGACACCACACCATTTCCAATTTTGGTCATGGGTTAAGCAAAGAACTTAATGACTAACTAAAAAAATGCTAAAAATCCAAGAATCATCCTTGAACTTACCTTGATTTAGCTAACCACTATAGCTGAATTTTTCAAAGCTTTTCTCTTCTAGGTACGGCAATGAGGAGCAAGGATGGAGAAACTTTGGTTTCTCCTCCCATTAACTAGTATTTTATTAGCCTTATTCCTTATTTCATTTTGTAACATAAAATTATTAGCATAAAATGTTGACACAAAATAATTATAATATGCTTTAGTCCATAACATGGCCGGCCACCATCTAGAATTTGGCCAATTTGACATGCAAGTACAAGCATTTTTAACATGCATCAATAGGCCACTTTAACATTTGCCTATCACATTTCTAAATTTTCTCACACAAGTCCTATTTAATAAAATTCACTTACAATTAACAAAATTCAAACATGAAATTTTCACACATGCATATATACATATAATAAGCTTCAAATATGGCGGTTAATTATTTTTATGACTCGGTTTTGTGGTCCCGAAACCACTTTCTGACTAGGGTCACATTTTGGGCTGTCACATTTATCCATACCTTTTCAAATTCTATTTCATCATGAGTAACGTTTTTACTCAAACATGTGAGTATCACTTTTAGTAGTATCGGAATTAGCTCGGGTGGAAAGCATCTTTGTCTATTTATAAGACAATTTTAATCAGAGTCTAGAGATAGCACACTATCATAGGTTACAAAATGGCATGTATTTCTAGACTCCACATATGCTACGCTAAGCCCGTGTGCTAGGCCGTGCGGTTAATTAATTAATTTTGAATTTAGGTACAGGTTTCACACGGCCAAGACACATACCCATGTTCTAGACCGTGTAGCACACATGGTTGAGACACACACCCATGTCTCTACCCATGTGCTTAATTCTGAGCATTTTTATTTCTCAAAAATTAAGGTGTAGGGGGCCTAACTACACGCCCATGTACTTGGCTGTGTGTCATACACAGTCTAGACACACGTCTGTGTGTTTTCCCGTGTTGACAAAATAAAGTCATTTCTCACCCAAAATCACATCCATGACCTGCACTTAAACTCACATCCATAAACCAACCAATTCAAGCATTCAAATTTAACAAATTCCATCATTCATATGGCACATCATTACATGCATACATGCTCACAATCTTACCATAATTTAGTCCACATGTTAGACATAATTTGATCAACTTCTTAACATTTTGAAACTACCATACTAGCCATTCCAATGGCTAGATTACATGTATCATTTACATTTTACATGCCATTACAACCTTAATTGATTTACCATATTGTACCGACATAAGCCGATGAATAACGAGATTTTGATTTACTCTAAAATAGGGAAATAAAACTAAGTAAGTATAAAATTCTTAGCAAGTTCGTATAACATGTTACTTAACTTACCATTTATTCTATTTTGAGGTAACTATGTATGTAACATCCCGTTTTAGGGTCAAATTAGAACAGTGTTTCGAGACCACAAATCTAATGTAGAAATATTTATATTTTTATTTCTTTAAGGTCTACAGCATGATTGAATGATTGTGTGAAAACTTCATTAAGATATTTTATCGATAGAGTGTCCAATTTGACTAATAGGACTAAATTGCAATAGGTGCAAAATATGTGTTCTAGAATCTAGAGGTGCCTAATTGCTATGAAATTATAAATTGGAGGTACTTAAATGGTAATCATGCCATTATACTTTAAGTTGGACAGAAATGAACATGGTTAGATAAAATTTCAAAGTTTTAAGTGAAGGGCATTTTGGTCATTTGGTAAATAAAGACAAAATTAACTAATAAAAAGATGTCATTTTCCCCAATTTAGTCCCCCATGGCCGAAAATCACTAAGGGAGACATAGCTAGGGTTTGGCAAACTTCGAAGCTCGATTGTAAGTGTGTTTTTGTCCCGTATTTAATGATTTTTACATTTTTTATGAATGTTGTAACTTGATTTAGCTATTCTAAGGACTAATTTGAAAGAAAACTAAAGAATAAAACATTACCCATGTTGAATATATGTTTATTTTGATGTTTAATGGTAGCAAATGTATGTTTGGTGTTAGATAAACAACATTTACCAAGTGATTTTTGATGAAAATGTCAAATAGGGACCTATTTATAAAAGTTGTAAAATGTGTGTAAAAATGTGAATAAATGAAAAAAAGTGGGCTGATATGAGTACTAATAATATTCGACTAGGCTTGGGTAAATAAGAAATTGAATGAAAATTATTTTATGAGCCTAGGGACTAAAATGTAAAAACTTGAAAAGTTAGGGGCAAAAATGTAATTTTTCTGTAAGGTGTTTTTGGGATTAAATTGAATAATGTGATGATTGAATGAGTTAAATGTGGTATTATAGATCAATAAAGACGAGGTTCTAACCTATATTGAGGAAAGAACAAAGCTGTGGACTAAATCGAACTATTAGCCATTTTGTACCGAGGTAAGTTCGTATGTTAAAAATAAGCTTTAGAATAATTGTACTTAAATGCTTTAATATTGCATGAATTGTATGTTTGATTATGTGAATGAGTATAACTTTACGAATAAGTTCAACAACAAATCGACAAGCAAGAAATCCCGTTTGAACTTTAGAAATAGGGTAGGATACAAGTGACATGTCACTAGGGTCATTATGTGTTATGTGATTATGTGATTCAGGTGCTGGTCCTGCACATCCTACTGGCGGCTGAGTATACCGGCATATATTGCAGATACTTGACAGCTTGTGTGAACAGCACCACGTAGCTACGTCTTGACTGACAGCTTTTGTGAGCAGGCCCGTTGGTAGCTCGAGAACGAGCAACTATGTGATATGAAACTTGGGTAGCTTTGGCTACATATGTGGCACTTAGTGTGTAAATTTCCCGATTATCTGACATTTTTATTCCGAGTGGTTCATGGGTATGTCAAAGATGAGAATATGTGTAAGTCCATTTCGAGATAGTTCAGGTATGTATGTAAAGCTCATGTTTATTAAATGCTTAAAATGATGAAAATGAGGTAAGTTTGGCGATGGAATGAATTATGATCATGAGATTATGGCGAATTTACATTTAATTATGTTATAATATTTCAATGTTATATGAATGGTAAGGCTGCTTATTTCTTGCATACAAGCTTACTAAGCTATATAGCTTACTTTATTTATTTTTCATGTTTTTATAGTGTCACCAATCTAGCTCGGATCGGAGATCATCGGAGATTCAAATCACACTATCAAACTTCTATATTGAGTATTGATGATCTTAGTATTTTGAAAGTATGGCACATATAGGGACTTGGTTATTTTGTTATATGTGTCATTATGATTTTAGCCAAATGAATTGGCTTGCAAATTTCAAAGGCTTGCTATGGAAATTGGCCATGTAAATTGGCTCATCTTGGTTAACATGGTTGTAAGTCTATTTATATGCATGTATGTGCTAATGCTTTTGGTGATGTGGTTTATAATGGTTTGTTACTTGTTGATCGTGGTTTAATGCCTTGTTGTGAACTAAATGGGTTGGTTTATTTATATGCTATATCATCTTGATAATTGAATACAAGTTGGTATTAGTCTTAGTGGTGTTTTGGAAATGTGAAAGTGTAAGTTTGATTTAGCCTGTTAAATGTCATGTGCATGTTAGATGATGGTATTACATTGATATGTATTAGACATGATTGTGGATGTTTGGTTGCCTAAGTGTGCCATAGATTTATGCTATTGAATTGGTATAAGTGTTTGTGCTAATAAGGATGACAAATGGCTTGGTAAATAGCCTTTATTTTGTCCACACGGGTAGACATATTGTGACAGCCCTAAAGTGACCCTAGTCGGAAAGCGGTTTCGGGACCGTTAAACCGAGTCACCAAATTATTTGAATATGATAATTATTGTCTAAAATATGTGAATATGAATGTGTGAAAGTTTTAAGCTTCGATTTAGTTAATTGCATGTGAATTTAGTTAATAGGACTTATGTGTGACACTTTTGAAATGTGATAGGTTAATCTATAAGGATCTATTAGTGCATGTAATCAAAAGGGTGGACTTGCATGTCAATTTCCCCACTTAATTGGTAGTGGCCGGCCATGACAATGAGGGTGGACAAAATGTGATGGGTAAAACATGTCATAAACATGTTATGTTAGTGTTTTATGGGAGGAATGATAAAATAAGGAGCATGGGTAATAAAATAATAGTGGTTAGTAGGAGGAGAAAGAGAAAGAGAAAAAAAAATGAAATGAAATGAGCTAGGCTACTCCTCCATTGCCGTGACTTAAGGAAGGAAGAAGAAGAGGATTTTCTTGCTTCATGTTCGGTTGGTTGGTGTTTAGGAGGAGGTATGTTTGATGTTGTTCCATGAGATTCATGCATGTTTTTAGTTGTTAGCTTGAGTTCTACCTGGCCCATGGTTTAAATCTTTGCTATGTGATGGAGATGATATTCGGCCATGGGTGTTGTCTTCTTGGTTGGTGTTTCATGTTGTGGTGATGAGGCATGAAGATGAGTTAAGTTTCGGCTAAGGTGGATTTGTGTTGATGTCATTTGCATGCTAAATGTGAAGCTTTGTAATGATACATGTGATGGTGGATTGATGACTATTGGATTTTCTTTTTAGCATTTTTGAGTTAGACATTAAGTTCTTTGTTTAACCCATGACCAAAATTGAAATGGTATGGTGTCTTGATGCATTCGGCCATGGTAGGAAGTAGAAGAGAAATATGGTTGTTGTTCATGTTATTTGGATGAAAAATGGTAGTAAGGTGAAGTGCAAATGTTAGTATTTGATTACTAGTGTATATATGTGTATTAGCCGAGTTTTGAACTTGAAACAAAATGGTATGTAGTCAATACAAGTAACCATATTTGTAGGAAGTATTAAGCATATAATTGGCCTCAACATAGACATGCATATTCGGCCACATGAGATAGATTGGTGTTGCATGTATTCGGTTATAGGCGAGCATAATGATGAATCTCTCTTGACTTAGATAATCGGCTCAAGGAGAATTTGTTAAAGTGCTTAGTTAATTGATATTAGGTTAACGATGTGTGTATTCGGTCATAAAGGTGCACATGAGGAAATGTTAGATTAATTGTATTAAAATTGCTCAATGTGATTAAAAATGTGTATAACCATTTTGTATTTGAGCTAAAGGTGGCCATATGACCTATCAAACTCCTTGTCATATTCGGCCATAAGCTAGCATAATGAGACTTTAATAAGTTAAATTTGTTTGAATTAGCTCAAGAGCTTAGAGGACCAAAGTTGGATAAGGGAAAGGAAAAAGTGATCGAATAGCTGCCGAAATCGTTCGACAACATCCGAGGTAAGTTTTTGAGTAATGGATCTTAAATTATGATTCAATTAGATCATGTTTTAAGTAAATCAAAATCATGCTCTTTGTATGTAACTATTGAGCCGAAAATGATAATGCTTGATAAGTGACTTGTGTTTGAATTCTAGTTATGAAAATGAAATATAGATGTGTCATGATTTATTGATATGTGCATGGATATTCGGATGATAACCGGGCTAAGTCCCGAAGGCATTTGTGCTAGTGACTAATTCCGGGCTAAGCCCGAAGGCATTTGTGCGAGTTACTATAACTGGGCTAAGTCCCGAAGGCATTTGTGCGAGTTACTATAACCGGGCTAAGTCCCGAAGGCATTTGAGCAAGTAGCTATATCCGGCTAAATTCCGAAGGTACTTGGTTTGGGAATGAGCGATCTTGATGTAATAATTTCAATTAATACGCTCGTAAAATCCCAACGATGAGGTACGTTTCGTATATGCATTGGAGTAGTTGATTCCTTTTAAATATTATTTGCTCAGTCAATTAATGAGCTTCCGGCCTTTGGTTAAGTTGATCCCTTATGTGTGAATATAAGGGTTGGAAATGTGAAGTAGGACTGATTTTTGAGAATATGTGTATATGAAATTATCCGTTTAGTTATATGAATGCTATACTTCAGTTGTGCCTAATTTCATTGCTCAAAACTTACTAAGCATTAAATGCTTACTCCGTTCTTTGAATCTCTGTTTTATAGATTTTGGTTCGTCAGCTATCGGACTCGGGATTGTCAAAGTCGAAGTCGTCCACACTATCAAAGCCCTTTTGGTACACTTTTGGTTGAACTCTGAAAATGGCATGTATAGGACTACCCTTTTTGTTGTTGGTCATGTACCCTTTGGTTTTGTATAAATTTGGATAGCCATGCGAAAATGGCTTATATATACTTTGAGCATAGCATTATAATCATTTTGTATGTTGTTCATTGAGAGGTATGGAAATGTTTGGTAACGATTAGCCATTGGAATGGTTAATCATGATCATTTTGGTGCTTTGTATGACAAATTCTAGTTGATTCATGGAAAACCATGAAATAGGTAAAGTTTACCTTAAAAACAGATGCTGACAGCAGCAGTGGTGTGGATTTGAAAAATCACTAAAAATAGTAGGAATGGAATTAAATAGTTAATAAATTATGTAATCGAACCTTGATGAATCTATTTTCATATGAAAGTAACGAAATGATCATATGAGCCGTATTTTATGAGATGCTTAAGTTTTCGTGAAATAGGGTAGAGCAATTTCTGGATCCCCTGTTCCGACTTTGGAAATTCACTATAAATTAACCAGAGATAATTAGAAGTCATGCCCTATATGTACAGATTCCTTTTCGAGTCTAGTTTCTTTAGAAACAAACGACATAAGTATTGAATCCCTGCACGAGGAGATATCTAAGTCGTAATGCATGAAGGTTAGAGTAGTCGAACCCTGAAACAGGGTAGACTTTAACTAATAAACTGTACTAATTGGCTCAACTGAAAATTCTAGAAAAAAAAATTATAGATGGATATATGAGTCTAGTTTCAGGTAAAATTTATGAAACTGGTTTTCGAGTTTTGGAACTCAAGATATGATTTTTAAGGTGACAGTGACGCAGTTAGCCAGCTTGTCTGGAAATTTTTAAAATGGATTGTGAAAATAAATGAATTAAGTCTGTTAGCACCTCGTGTTCGACTCCGGCAACGGTCTCGGGTACGGGGTGTTACAATTTTATTGGTATCAGAGCTACGGTTTAGTCGATTCTAGGACTACCGTAATACGTTTGGGTCTAGCTATACATGCCATTATGTGATTATTTGATAGTGTGGTGATTTCTGATAATTGAAAATGTGTTTATTTATAGTAATGAATCCCGATCCCAACCGAGCGGTAGCTGATGATCTTGAGAGTGTAGCGCCTGCTCCCGCACAAGGGACAGCGCCGGCGGACTCTTAACCTATTGCTAGTAATCCGAATGATGAAGCTAGACAAGCTTTTTATAGCGTGATGAATGATTGGTTCAACCAATACATTCGAACTAATACGGCTGTTCCACAACCTCCATTCCCGACTAATACCACCCTCGCACCTACAATACCTCCGGCAACTGACCAAATAAGGTCAAATAAGCCCCCAGTTGACAGAATCCGAAAACACGGGGCTACTGAATTTAAAGCTACGGACAGCGATGATGCCGAGCAAGCTGAATTTTGGTTGGACAACACTATTCGGGTACTCGATGAGCTATCTTGCACACCCGATGAGTGCCTAAAGTGTACTATCTCCTTGCTACATGATTCTGCCTACTATTGGTGGAATACGTTGACTTCTGTTGTGCCCAGAGAGCAAGTAACTTGGGAGTTTTTCCAAACCGAGTTTCAGAAAAAGTATATCAGTTAGAGATTCATGGATCAAAAATGGAAGGAATTTCTTGAACTTAAACAATGTTCCATGTCGGTTACCGATTATGAACGAAAGTTTGTAAGGCTTAGCCGGTACGCTCGAGAATGCATTTCTTCAGAAGCCGTGATGTGTAAACGTTTCGAGGATGGACTGAATGATGATATAAAGCTGTATGTTGGCATTTTGGAAATCCGAGAATTTGTGGTACTTGTCGAGCGAGCTTGCAAAGCCGAGGAGCTCAGTATGGAGAAAGGAAAAGCTGATATGGGAGCAAAGGAGTTTCGTAAGAGGTCTTCGGGCAGGCCCTTTCAACAGTCATCGAAGAAATTTAGAGATGATTTAGGCCGATCTAGAGACACTTCAGGTTTTTCTAGACGAGATCGTGATCGACCCCCTGTGAGTGCACGAGTCACTTCAGTCGCCAGTGTTGGAAATGATCGTCGAGGCAGAACGGAGTGTCAGTATTGTGGTAAATGGCATTCGGGGAGTTTGAGGTTCCATGACCGCTCCTGTTACAAGTGCGGATCAGCTGACCACTTTATTAAAGATTGCCCGAGATTGTCTGAACAGAACGTAAATCAGAGTGGGAAACCTGGTGCTACTACTGCTTGGGGTAGACCATCTAGAAATGCGGGCAATGCTAGTGGCGGTCAGAGAGGATCTAGAGATGCTACAACCAGATCTGAGGCTCGTGCTCCTGCTAGAGTTTACGTTATACGCGCACGCGAGGATGCTTCCTCGCCAGATGTTATTACCGGTACTTTTACTCTCTTTGATACTAATGTGATTGCTTTGATTGACCCTGGTTCTACTCATTCTTATATATGTGAAACCTTAGCATCCAGTAAGACTCTACCTGTTAAGTCTACTGAGTTTGTAATTCGGGTGTCAAATTCTTTGGGTCGTTACGTGCTTGTCGACAAAGTGTGCAAGAAATGTCCCCTAGTAATCCGAGGTTCCTGTTTCCGGCCGATTTGATGCTTTTACCGTTTGACGAATTTGATGTTATCCTCGGTATGGATTGGTTGACCGTACATGATGCAATTGTAAATTGCAAAAGAAAAACCATTGATTTAGGGTGTGTAAATAACGAGATAATTCGAGTTCAGTCTACTGACTTGAATAGGTTGCCAGCTGTAATATCATCGATGTTGGCTCAGAAATATGTAAGAAAGGGGTGTGAAGCATACCTTGCGTATGTACTTGATGACAAAGAGTTAGAAAAGAAGCTTGAATCTGTGCCAGTGGTTTGTGAATACCCGGATGTTTTTCCCGAAGAATTACCGGGTTTACCACCTGTTCGGGAGGTAACGTTTGGTATTGAGCTTGTACCTGGGACTACACCGATTTCGATAGCTCCGTATCGTATGACACCAACCAAGTTAAAAGAGTTGAAAGCTCAGTTGCAAGAGTTAACGGATAGGGGTTTCGCTTGACCAAGTTTCTCACCTTGGGGTGCACCAGTATTGTTTGTGAAAAAGAAGGACGGAACCATGAGGTTGTGCATCGATTATCGTCAGCTGAATAAAGTGACAATAAAGAATAAATATTCGTTACCGCGTATTGATGATTTGTTTGATCAACTAAAGGGAGCCTCAGTGTTTTCAAAGATAGATTTGAGATCGGGTTATTATCAGTTGCGAATTCGAGATTAGGATATACCCAAAACTGCTTTCAGAACGAGATACAGTCACTACGAATTCTTAGTGATGCCATTTGGGCTCACTAATGCCCCCGCGGTATTTATGGATTTGATGAATCGGATCTTCAGACCATATTTGGATCGGTTTGTAGTTGTGTTTATCGATGATATTTTGGTCTATTCGAGAAATGAAACCGATCATGTTGAACACCTGAGATTAGTGTTGCAAATTTTACGGGATAAGCAGTTATATGCTAAGTTCAGTAAGTGTGAGTTCTGGTTAAGAGAGGTTAGCTTCTTGGGTCATGTGGTATCTGCATCGGGTATTCGAGTTGATCCGAACAAAATTTCGGCCATACTTAACTGGAAGCCTCCGAGAAATATTACTGAAGTTCGGAGCTTTTTGGGACTTGCCAGTTACTACAAACGCTTTGTAAAGGGTTTCTTGATGATAGCTACACCAATGACGAAACTACTTCAGAAAGATGTTAAGTTTTAATGGACAAAAAAGTGTCAGAAAAGTTTCGATCAACTGAAAACTTGTTTGACTGAAGCTCCAGTACTAGTGCAGCCCGAATCAGGCAAAGAGTTTGCCATTTATAGTGATGCATCCCTACTTGGGTTGGGTTGCGTATTGATGCAAGAGGGTCGAGTTGTAGCTTATGCGTCGAGACAACTGAAGCCACATGAAAAAAATTATCCGACCCATGATCTTGAACTAGCTGCCATCGTGTTCGCTTTGAAAATATGGCGACATTACTTATTTGGTGAGAAGTGCCATGTATATTCGGATCACAAAAGTCTCAAATATTTGATGACTCAAAGAGACTTGAATCTGCGACAAAGACGTTGGCTTGAGTTGTTGAAAGATTATGAGCTTGTCATTGACTATCACCCGGGAAAGGCTAATGTGGTTACGGATGCCTTAAGTCGTAAATCACTGTTTGCTTTACGAGTGATGAATGTACACTTGTATGTTCTATCCGACAATGTGTTAGTGCAGTATTAAAGGCCAAACCATTATTGATTCATCAAATTCGTGAAGCTCAGAAAGTCGATGATGAACTGGTTGCAAAACGGGCTGAATGTGTTTCGAATATGGAATCAGAGTTTCAAATTGATGATGACGATTGTTTGAGGTTCAGAAGTCATTTGTGTGTTCCAAGAAATTCAGAACTTATTTCGATGATTCTGAACGAAGCTCATTGTAGCCGAATGTCAATTCACCCAGGGAGTACGAAAATGTACAACGATCTGAGACGTCAGTTTTGGTGGCATGGTATGAAACGAGATATTTCTGATTTTGTTTCGAAGTGCTTAGTATGTCAGCAAGTGAAGGTGGAACATCAAGTGCCTACGGGTTTACTTCAGCCGATCATAATACCTGAATGGAAATGGGATCGAGTCACGATGGATATTGTATCTGGGTTGCCAGTGTCGGCAAGTAAGAAAGATGCGATTTGGGTTGTTGTTGATAGACTGACTAAATTGGCTCACTTTATCCCCGTACGCACGGATTTTTCTTTGGATAAACTAGCTGAATTGTATGTTTCTCAGATTGTGAGATTACACGGGGTACCTATTTCTATTGTGTCGGATAGAGATCCGAGATTCACCTCACGATTTTGGAAGAAATTGCAAGAAGCTTTGGGTACCAAGTTGCATTTTAGCACCGCTTTTCACCCCCAAACCGATTGTCAATCCAGCGGATAATTCAGATACTTGAGGATATGTTGAGATGTTGCATCCTCGAGTTTAGTGGTTCATGGGAGCGGTATTTACCTTTGATTGAATTCGCTTACAACAATAGTTTTCAATCAAGTATTAAGATGGCACCTTACGAGGCTTTATACGGTCGTAAATGCCGTACACCATTGTTTTGGACCGAGCTCGGTGAAAGTAAAATTTTTGGAGTTGATTTGATTAAAGATGCTGAACAAAAAGTAAAAGTAATCCGTGAAAGTCTGAAGGCAGCCACAGATCGTCAGAAGTCGTACGCGGATTTGAAACGAAAAGACATTAAGTATCAGGTGGGAGACAAAGTGTTTCTTAAAGTTTCACCTTGGAAAAATATACTCAGATTTGGCCGTAAGGGCAAATTGACTCCGAGATTCATTGGGCCGTATGAAATCTCCGAACAAGTTGGTCCAGTTGCATATAGGTTGCTTTTACCCCCTGAAATTGAAAGGATCCACAATGTTTTTCATGTTTCGATGCTTCGACATTACAGATCTGATCCTTCGCACATAATAAGTCCCTCCGAGGTTGAAGTTCAAGCCGATATGAGTTATGAAGAAGAACCAATTCATATCCTAGCTCGTGAAGTGAAAGAGTTGCGAAACAAAAGGTTCCTTAGTAAAAGTGTAATGGCTCAAACACGGATGGAAGAAGCTACTTGGGAACCCGAGAACTCTATGAAAGAACGATACCCAAACCTATTTACCGGTAAGATTTTCGGGGACGAAAATTTCTTAAGTGGGGAGAGTTGTGACAGCCCTAAAGTGACCCTAGTCGGAAAGCGGTTTCGAGACCGCTAAACCGAGTCACCAAATTATTTGAATATGATAATTATTGTCTAAATATGTGAATATGAATGTGTGAAAGTTTTAAGCTTCGATTTAGTTAATTGCATGTGATTTTAGTTAATAGGACTTATGTGTGACACTTTTGAAATGTGATAGGTTAATCTATAAGGATCTATTAGTGCATGTAATCAAAAGGGTGGACTTGCATGTCAATTTCCCCACTTAATTGGTAGTGGCCGGCCATGACAATGAGGGTGGACAAAATGTGATGGGTAAAACATGTCATAAACATGTTATGTTAGTGTTTATGGAGGAATGATAAAATAAGGAGCATGGGTAATAAAATAATAGTGGTTAGTAGGAGGAGAAAGAGAAAGAGAAAAAAAATGAATGAAATGAGCTAGGCTACTCCTCCATTGCCGTGACTTAAGGAAGGAAGAAGAAGAGGATTTTCTTGCTTCATGTTCGGTTGGTTGGTGTTTAGGAGGAGGTATGTTTGATGTTGTTCCATGAGATTCATGCATGTTTTTAGTTGTTAGCTTGAGTTCTACCTGCCCATGGTTTAAATCTTTGCTATGTGATGGAGATGATATTCGGCCATGGGTGTTGTCTTCTTGGTTGGTGTTTCATGTTGTGGTGATGAGGCATGAAGATGAGTTAAGTTTCGGCTAAGGTGGATTTGTGTTGATGTCATTTGCATGCTAAATGTGAAGCTTTGTAATGATACATGTGATGGTGGATTGATGACTATGGATTTTCTTTTTAGCATTTTGAGTTAGACATTAAGTTCTTTGTTTAACCATGACCAAATTGAAATGGTATGGTGTCTTGATGCATTCGGCCATGGTAGGAAGTAGAAGAGAAATATGGTTGTTGTTCATGTTATTTGGATGAAAAATGGTAGTAAGGTGAAGTGCAAATGTTAGTATTTGATTATAGTGTATATATGTGTATTAGCCGAGTTTTGAACTTGAAACAAAATGGTATTAGTCAATACAAGTAACCATATTGTAGGAAGTATTAAGCATATATTGGCCTCAACATGACATGCATTTCGGCACATGAGATAGATTGTGTTGCATGTATTCATTATAGGCGAGCTAATGATGAATCTATCTTGACTTAGATAATCGGCTCAAGGAGAATTTGTTAAAGTGCTTAGTTAATTGATATTAGGTTAATGATGTGTGTATTCGGTCATAAAGTGCACATGAGGAATGTTAGATTATTGTATTAAATTGCCAATGTGATTAAAATGCGTATGACCATTTTGTATTTGAGCTAAGGTGGCCATATGACCTATCAAACTCCTTGTCATATTCGGCCATAAGCTAGCATAATGAGACTTTAATAAGTTAATTTGTTTGAATTAGCTCAAGAGCTTAGAGGACCAAAGTTGGATAAGGGAAAGGAAAAAGTGATGGAATAGCCGCCGAAATCGTTCGACAGCATCCGAGGTAAGTTTTGAGTAATGGATCTTAATTATGATTCGATTAGATCATGTTTTAAGTAAATCAAAATCATGCTCTTTGTATGTAACTATTGAGCGAAATGTAATGCTTGATAAGTGACTTGTGTTTGATTTAGTTATGAAAATGAAATATAGATGTGTCATGATTTATTGATATATGCATGGATATTCGGATGATACCGGGCTAAGTCCGAAGGCATTTGTGTAGTGACTAATTCCGGCTAAGCCTGAAGGCATTTGTGCGAGTTACTATAACGGGTAAGTCCGAAGGCATTTGTGCGAGTTACTATACCTGGCTAAGTCCCGAAGGCATTTGAGCAAGTAGCTATATCCGGCTAAATTTCGAAGGTACTTGGTTTGGGAATGAGCGATCTTGCTGTAAATAATTTCAATTAATACGCTCGTAAAATCCCAACGATGAGGTACGTTTCGTATCTGCATTGGAGTAGTTGATTCCTTTTAAATATTATTCGCTCAGTCAATTAATGAGCTTCCGGCCTTTGGTTAAGTTGATCCCTTATGTGTGAATATAAGGGTTGGAAATGTGAAGTAGGACTGATTTCTGAGAATATGTGTATATGAAATTATCCGTTTAGTTATATGAATGCTATACTTCAGTTGTGCCTAATTTCATTGCTCAAACTTACTAAGCATTAAATGCTTACTCCGTTCTTTGAATCTCTGTTTTATAGATTTTGGTTCGTCAGCTATCGGACTCGGGATTGTCGAAGTCGAAGTCGTCCACACTATCAAAGCCCTTTTGGTACACTTTTGGTTGAACTCTGAAATGGCATGTATAGGACTACCCTTTTTGTTGTTGGTCATGTACCTTTGGTTTTGTATAAATTTGGATAGCATCGAAATGGCTT